>NC_141042.1:37956250-38107500 GCF_052040795.2 Danio rerio
TTGCTCGCGTTTAGGGAAGTGAGTGGGCGGGCGGGTCAATCTGTAAAATTGGTTGGGTTTAGGGAAGGAAGAGCCTGGGTCAGCCGATTGGCCGGTCGCACAGTCAATCATTCAGTCAGTCAGACAGCGGCCTCTAGTGGGTTCACGCGAGAACAGCCGGGCGCGAACGACACTCGCGAGAGACATTCGAGATACGAAAAAGAGCACACAGCGGCCTCTCGCGGATTCGCGGATAACTGCAAAAATACGTACCTCCCAGGACGTATTTCGCGGTCTCCAGAAACGTCCGCGGGACTACGTTTTCAGAATGAGCCTGGGTTGGAGAAAACATGATAATCATTCCAAAAAGACAGATTCGTAAATTGTAAACTGGGAATGTCAAGAAAAAAAAGAGAAATGTTAGATGCAAACTGGAAAACTAATTAAAAAAATACAAATTTGAGAAAAAGATAAGATCGGTCAGATGTGAACACAAAATTTTAACAAAAAAAGGAAAAATTTGGAGATTTATATTAATAAAATCCAACAGAAATCTAAGGGATTCCGAAAAAAATAATCTAGTAATTTCATCAACCTTTGCATACCAACATTCGTACTTCATTTGGTCGATACTCTTTTCAGTTTTCTGCTGCTGATGCGTGGAATTACTGCAGCAGACCTTAAAGCTCAGCACTTTCATTACGCTATCATCTTTTAAAAATACAATCCAGTCAATAGTTCAAGATCACTGTGCTTGTTTTGAGTTTTTTTTTGTTGGTTTTATATGTTATTATCTGCATTTGTGAAATTGTTATTGTATTGTGTCCCTACTGCTTTATACTGCATCTGCTTTTCATGTTGCCTCTTGGCCAGGTCGTCATTGTAAATGAGAACTTGTTCTCAATTGACTTACCTGGTTAAATAAAGGTTATTATATTATTTAAAATGTCAATTATATTTCTACAACAAAAGGCAGAATTGGGCCAGCGCTGCCTTAAAGTTTAATTTGCTTGCGACTATTTGTCAATTGCGTGCAAATACAGTCTTAGAATCGAGAAACAGTTTGTGCTTTTAAGCCTTTAAATGTTAACCTTCTTTGTGATGTCGTAAACACCATAATGCTTTTCGGTTCCTCTTATCTGATTGGATGCTGTGAGCATGTTATTTTTGTCTGTAACTTGGTAGCAACCAGTACAGCGAAGAGACAGCAACATGGCGGCAACATCAAATTATGAGGCAAAATATTCTGGAAGCATTTATGCGGGTACAAAAACAATGAAAAAAATGAAGTGAGGTTTTGCACAGTTTGTCGTCAGTTTGGCAAAACAGCCACCATTTGTTAAATCATGCAGAACTGCAGTGAAATACCTGCACATTTTCCCTACTGCTCTTTTTGTTTCCATAACACTTATTAATACATTTTATTTATTTTATATTTATTTATTTTATTTATTCATACATACAGGGACAATGTACAACATGACATGTGCCAGAGTTAGCTATAAAGCTAAGCTGATTTACATCCGTAGTCCCTGGTCAGGAAGTTGTAACAAATTTAACAGTAAAAAATTATACATTACACACTTACAATACATCGTTGTCGATAAAATGAAATCAAATCAATGGCTGCATATTTCCTTTTGTTTAAGCCAAATTTTAAGACCAGTTCTTAAAAGTTATTAAAAGTGGTACTCTCTCTGATATGCACTGGTGTTTGATTCCATCTTTCTGCTGCTCTGACTGAAAAAAATGATTGTCCAAAAGCAGTTCTCTTAAGTTTAACTGAACAATCACCTCTAACCGTTTTATTGACACTTTTAAAATATTAAAACTCTAAATTGGCAGACGTTATTTTTGACGCATTATTTAAAATATGTGGCTAAAGAATAGCTATAAACCTTTTTTTGGGTGGGGCCAGCGAAAATTTTGACAGGGCAAGTAAAAAATCTGAACCACTGGCCTGACCGGGAAAAATCCTTTTGAATTAAACCCTGCTTCTTCATTCATTCATTCATTCATTTTCTTGTCAGCTTAGTTCCTTTATTAATCCGGTGTCGCCACAGAGGGATGAACCGCCAACTTATCCAGCAAGTTTTTTACGCAGCGGATACCCATCACTGGGAAACCCTGCTTCTTCCTTTGATTTTATTTTTTGGTTTCAGTTTATTGCTGCAATGCTGTCACGTAGGCATATGTAGATCCTAGGCATGGGAAGATAACCGTTGTCTGGGTATAACAGGGATTGGAAAACTCAAGGTTTTAAAACCGTTAAAATTTTCTACTATACCGTTCCTAAGGTATTTGTATTATTTTTTATTTACTTTTTTGTTTTTGTTTTTAGGACAGCAATATCTTCAGCAGAAAATATGCTGTTTTAAATAGTAAAAAAAAATCCGTTTTTGAAACAAATGAAGACAGCAGAAGCCAACAATTCATTTAGCCTGACATGTTTACTGCTCCAAATGTTTCTCAAAATAAAATTCTGTTCAAAAGGGAAAAAAAGTTTTTGTTTTTTACCCAGACATGTAAAAAGAGCATATTTTAGAGCAGTAATCACAATACCGTGATACTACGAAATCGTAATATTTTTATACAAGGTTATCATACCGTCGGAATCTTATACCGGCCCATGCCTAGTAGCTCCACCCTCTTCTGAAAAGAGCACAATCGCATTTGAATTTAAATCCACAGTCACTGAAATGCCACACTTAAGCTCAAAGTCTAATTTCTAGTTTCAGAGAATTCTAAAACATTTGAGCTGAAACTTTAGATATACACACTCCACAAAAAACATATATATTTGACTGTCTTTACACAGTCAACTGCCTTTTGGACTTGTTTCCTACAATTATTAGATGCCATGGCATGCTGTGTGCACTTAATTGTGCTCACAAACCATTCACGTGGCCTCCGTTTCCCATGTGAGTAAAGTTATATACTTATATACCATCTCTATACATGTATTTGTTTTATTTAAGATCATTTATTGTTTATATTTATATTTAGAGCTGTAATGCACTGCAGAATCTGACAGATTGATTAGCTGTAGACTCTAGAACCGTTATCTGAAGCGTTGTCATACAGTGTTATGCTGGAGTTCATCAATAGTCTTACATTAACTAACACAGACTATATCTGAAGTGGAAGTAATTCGCGTTTTCCTCCTGTTGAAAAACGTCATATGAAACAATGTTTAGGGACATCAGAAACTTATACTACATTTTGCTAAAGAGGCATTAAAGATCCCCTTTAAATGTCTATTTTCAGAAGTGTCTCAGATAGTCAGCAAAATGAGACTAGATTGACTTAACTGAAAAGCATTCACGTTTTTTTTGTTCCTCAGTCTCATTTGGCCTTGTGTTAAGGAGTATTGACAGACATGAAGGAGCTCATGAAGGTGAAAACAAGACAGAGGCAACAACAAAACTGGCTAGCTGAGCTGAATCCTTAAAAAGGCTAAAGTGATTACAAATCCTTAAAGGAACACTACACTTTTTTTCTGAAAATAGGCTCATTTTACAACTTTAAACAGTTTCATTTGACCATTTTTTAATCCATTTAGCCGATCTAAGAGTCTGGTGGGCAAGTGTATCTGCCTGCGGACTGCAAGAGAGTAGTAACATGAGGGGTCGTAACTTATATTAAGTTAGAGAGGCGTAACTTGCAGTTATCGAGATCATATTGAGCCATGCGAGATGTCACAACGAGATGTTGTTGGCAACCCTGCTAGCCTAGGCTGGTTGGCTGGTTTTAGCTGGTTGACCAGCCTGGTTTTAGAGGGGTTTTGGCCATTTCCAGGCTGGTTTCCAGCCATTTCCAGCCTGGTCTTAGCTGGTCAGGCTGGAAAATAACCAGCCAAATCCAGCTAAAACCAGCTTGACTAGCCTGGTTTAAGCTGGATAAAGCTGGTTTTGGCTGGACTCCCAGCTTGGCTAGGCTGGTCAAGCTGGTTTTAGCTGGTCATCTCCCAGCCTGACCAGCTAAGACCAGGCTGGAAATGGCTGGAAACCAGCCTGGAAGTGGCCAAAACCCCTCTAAAACCAGCCTGGTCGACCAGCCTAGGCTGGTTTAAGCTGGATTTTTCAGCAGGGAAGATGGCGGAAACCCTTAACGGAGAACATTTTCAGCAAATGTGACCGCAGCTGTAAGGGTTTCTCCCGAAGAAAAGTCTCTCAAAGCAAAACGCTAGCAGGTGTCTCACTCTACGCCTCTTTGCCCTTGTTTGGTATCCCCTGATTGGTGCGATGACGAGCAAACAAAACGGCGATGGTTGGCCACGCCTACTGATAGCTTCTTTTGGGTTCTTCATAAACCTATGGGTGACGTCACGAATACTACATCCTCATCTTTTACAGTCTAAGGCAGGCATGACCAACCCTGTTCCTGGAGATCGACCTTCCTGCAGATTTCAGTTGCAACCCATATCAAACACACCTGCCTGTAATTATCAAGTGCTGTTCAGGTCCTAATTAATTGGTTCAGGTGTGTTTGATCAGGGATGGAACTGAACTTTGCAGGAAGGTCGATCTCCAGGGACGGGGTTGAGCACCACTGTTCTATGGTTATGCCCCTCTGTCTTGCAGAGCTTGCACTTTTAGCAAAGCTTAGCATCAATCATTGAATCAGATTAGACCATTAGCATCTCACTCTCAAAAGGTCAATTTTTAAGTGAGATGCTAATGGTCTAATCCGATTCAATAATTGATGCTAAGCTAAGCTAAAAGTGCTCTCACCAGACAAGAACATCTGAATACATTCATAAATGTAAAAACTGAACTCAAGAGGAGTTGTAAAATGAGCCTATTTTCAAGCAAAGTGGAGTCTTTCTTTAAAAGAAAGAGTGCAATCAGATATATACCTAATTAAAGCATTAGATTACCTATATTATAAACAAGGAAAAGGGCAGTTTTTCCACTGTTTAGCAATGACTGCATTAACATGTTTTATACTGTAATGCTAAAGTGGGCAGTGGCACAGCTGTGACACTGACAAAGACAAAGTCTGACTATAAAATGAAACGTTATAAATTATTCAAGCAACGTTATAAAGCTTTTGTTATGATAAGATGTGAGATAAAGCATGAAACGAGTCGAGTGATTTATTTAGACCTACTGTATTTAGCTCATCTGCTCAAAGTTCGATTAGTAAAATGGTTGGTTTTCCTTCGACTTAGTCCCCTAATTCATCAGGGGTTGCCACTGCGGAATGAACCGCCAGCTTATCCAGCATCTGTTTTACACAGCAGATGCCCTTCCAGCTGCAACCCAGTTCTGGGAAACATCCATACACACTCATTCACACATAGGTTTATTCCATTCATTTATTCCATTTATGTGTTTGGATTGTGGGGGAAACCGGAGCTCTCCACACAGACATGCCAGGTGACCCAGCTGAGACTCAAACCAGCGACCTTTTTGCTGTGAGGTGACAGTGCTAACCAATGCGCCACCGTGTTGCCTCTATTTACCTTTGATTTCACAGCAAATTTACAAACCAATAACTTTAATCTGAATATAACAAGCTAAAATACAGTATACATTGTATATTTTGAGCATACAAAACAAATATGAAAGAATAAGCTGATCCCAAATCAGCTGTTTATTCAGTTTTATTCAAATATAATATACTATATAATATAATTTCACTCATTAACGAGTGAAATAAAAAGTTGTGATCATATTTCAGTGAATAAAATCATAACAAGTCGGAGAATAATCGATGAAGAGAGGTAATAAATACACATTCAGTCAGGCGTATGCAAAATTAGCCTATATTTTAATATCACCACAGGATATTGCTAATATAATCTAGATATAGCCACAATTGTGTCATGTTCAAGTACTTTAAGTAAAAACCTAACCAGATATACAACAAAAAACAAACTGAATTGCCATTCAGACAAGTTTGGTGTCAATAAATAATAATATTTACGGCTAAAGGTCATTTAAATTTTACACACAAACGTATGAAAACACGATGTCACATCAATGTGTCATATTAAGTGCACTTACCAGTGAGCAGGTCATTGGATCCGTCACATTCTCCAGAAGTATTGAAACTCTCATCTCTGGATTTCACCTTCATTTTGTCTTCGCGCAAAACAAAAAAGCCCCAGTCAGATAAAACAGCCTACATTTAATCCCTTTAGTGTTAAATAAAATTGAGTTATCCGTCTATAAAGCCAGCAAGTGTTAAGTGTGAGGCTTTGGAGTGCGAATAATGTTGTTACACTTCCATTAGAAAGTTCCCGTCGATCTGCGTGCAGGTTTGAGCTCGCTCCGGTGTCCGGTTCATTGATGCGGAGCGTGTGTACACTGTTCGGAGTGTACTATCAAACCTCACTGATTGTTATTATAAGAGCCTATATATATGGATCCTATACAGCCTATATATCTATATAATCGCCTTACTGCCATCTGCTCTGCCCTGCTGCATCATGAATGAAGCTGCTCAGTGAAACGGTGTCTCCTCAGTCACTCACCGTGTCATCATTGGAACGTTCCAAATCTTAACCGTTTTGTAGGCTGTAGGGCGTTCCAAATCAGTTTAAACGACATTTCGTGATCATGTCGTCATTCTTAGAACACTCCAAAGGAACGTGTGGCTCTTTTGGATTGTTTACATTTACATTTAGAAACAGGCAGCACGGTGGCGCAGTGGGGCAGTACTTTCGCCTCACAGCAAGAAGGTCGTTGGCTCAAGCCTTGGCTAGCCCTGCTAAAAAATCCAGCTTAAACCAGCCTAGGCTGGTTGGCTGGTTTTAGCTGGTCAACCAGGCTGGTTTTAGAGGGGTTTTGGCCACTTCCAGGCTGGTTTCCAGCCTGGTCTTAGCTGGTCAGGCTGGAAAATGACCAGCTAAATCCAGCTAAAACCAGCTTGACCAGCCTGGTTTAAGCTGGACATAGCTGGTTTTGGCTGGGCTCCCAGCCTGCTAGGCTGGTCAAGCTGGTTTTAGCTGGTCATCTCCCAGCCTAACCAGCTAAGACCAGGCTGGAAATGGCTGGAAACCAGCCTGGAAGTGGCCAAAACCCCTCTAAAACCAGCCTGGTTGACCAGCTAAAACCAGCCAACCAGCCTAGGCTGGTTTAAGCTGGATTTTTCAGCAGGGAGGTCAGCTAGCATTTCCGTGTGTAGTTGCCTGTTCTCCCCGTGGTGGTGGTCAGGTGTCCCCCAGAAGTCCAAACACATGCTCTATAGGTGAATTGGGTGGGCTAAATTGTCCGTAGCAGGGCCGTTGCTAGGGTTGAAAAGGATAAGGGAAGCGATTTATAATTCGATAACTGAAATAGCATATTACAGTAGAATAAAATAATATGCTAGATGCGTGAACTGACTGTGATTTAATTATTACAGAAACAAATGACTGGCTATATCATATATAGATAAATATGTCTAGATATCTATATCATATCTAGAAATGTATAACAATTTACGTTTATCTAATTCGCATGTGTTTACATTGATATGATGCACATTTTATTTCACCAAAACTACACACATTTTATACTGTGAAAACAAATATTAAGCTTCATCAGTAGTAAGAACTATTCAGTTTGGCAAACAGTTGTAATATTACCTCATCAGCTTCAGCTCCTCAAAATAATGAATGAATGAGTGCAGTGGCAGGATTTTTTTAACACCATGTGACAACAGTGCCACTTCCACCTGCTGATAGAAACAGGTACTGCAGAACAGCTGACTATATAATTACCCGACACAAACGCTGCGTTAAGTGGAATGCGCGTGATGTGGTAGATTTCAGTACAAACTAAATAAATGTCAAACAAACTATTTTTATTTAAGTGCAACATATTCCAAAAGATGAGGGGCTTTTGACTATACAGTAGCATCAAGGTTTGTTTGAGCCCGGGACGACCATGGCTTGTTATTATGTGTATATATATTTACGCTGTGAAAGATCTCTCGGCTGTGTAATTATAAACATGGCGGTTCTTTTGTTTTCATTCTGGTTTGTTGCGTAAGCGAATGTTGTATTTCTGTAAAGCAACAGCGCGTCTAGCTCCGCCTTTTGGTAACTTACCCTTTCTCGAGTTTGGTACCCCTTGAAAGGGTGCCGAAAAAGTGGTACGGTTTGGTTAGGTACGCTTTTATGGCCATTTTCACTGTCAAAAAGAGTATCACGTATCACGTATCACGCTTTCAAAAGGGTGCCGAAAAAGTGGTACGGTTCGGTACTCTTTTTGACAGTGAAGATGGCCATAAAAGCGTACCTAACTGAACCGTACCATACCACTCAGTAGAAACAGGCCATAACAGTTTACCCATAATACAGCCATGGCCAGCTGTCAGGTGATGTTTTTTTTCCTTTATTTTTATGCCCAGTACTTTTTATAAATCCACTTAAACACCCTAAATACATTCGTTTTATTTTATTTTTGGCTGGGGTCGCCACAGCGGAATGAACCGCTTTTCTGAAAAGAGCACAATCTCATTTAAATTTAAAGTGACAGTCACTAAAATGCAATCAGTACCAAAGCCTAAAGGGTCAGTTTCAGAGAGTTAGAAAACTCTAATTGTGGTGTATTTTGAGCTGAAACTTCACACACACTCTATGGGACATTAAAGTTTACATCTTTTTCCCCAAATGAAAAGTTTTCAGTCAGTTATAAGTAACACGATGACTTATGAATCAGCATTATTATTGACTAATAATTAATTGACACTTGACCTTAGTCAGGAACACAAAGTATAGCTTGCCGACTCTCCCAGATCTCCTCAAATGAGTCAAATGTCTAAATAACATGAATAAATCATTCATTTGCTTTGGTTTAAAAATTTTTGCACACATTTAATATTTTATAGACCCGGGCCACTAGTGCAGGGATAAAAGACTTATATTTAGTTTTTGTCTTTGACTATTTTTAAACCACTCTCCTCCTAAAAAAAGAATCCTCCTCTCTTCTTCTGAAAGCCGTATCAATGACATAATTCAAGTGTGAATGTATATATAACCATTAGGACAACTGTAGGAATCTGTAAGCACATTATTGGGTTTATATTTATCCAAGATCTGAAAACACGAGACCAAAGGAAAGCACATGAAATGACTGCAGATTCGAGCTCTGAGCATTTCACATCACTCTAATAATAGGATACTCCATCAATCCACCTTTGATGCATTTTATTTAAAAGGTTTAGACTAAGACCTGCCAGAGTCAACTATTTAGGACTATGTAAGATCTGACGATGTTAACAATTCAGATTAAAGCTATATCAGATATGCATTCAGATGTTACAAATAACAATAAAGTCCACGTGAACCAGTAACAGTATTGTGATGCACTTCCAACTGAATCAGAATATTCAGAAGGGGGCGGGGCTTTCATTTGCGCATCATTCTCTCATTATTGACCTTATTCTCCGCAGACGAGCGGGCGCTGCTATTTGAATCTTTTTGGCACGAGACTTCCGGTCTCATTCACTTCCATTCATTTTTAGACATTAAAAACTGCTCGTTTCGCTGTTTGATGTTGCAAACTGATATTTCCTTGTTATATTATTCTACTTGGCCTGTATAGTCATGCAAACATTTGTTTGTAGAGCAAGTAGTTTGACCGTTTTTTGCCGTTTATTATTCCTTGTCATTTCTCCCATAGGCGACTGAATCGGAAGTTCTCAGACAATCGCGAAAACAGGCACACTTCCGCATTTTAGAATAAGGTCAATACGGTCAGTGTTTCCACATGCAGCTGACTGATTCCAGCCCTAAAACCCGCTTAAAAAACAAAAAGCACCGCCCAGAAATCTGGAGACTATGGTTGCGTTCGAAACCGTATACTCAATTTCAATAAGTACTTGCTTAACGAGGACTAAAAGGCCGCATTTAAGAGTAGATACCCAACATCCAAATCTTGTTAAGTACAAATAAAATGTTTCCCAGAGATAGGTTGCAGCTGGAAGGGCATCCGCTGTGTAAAACATGTGCTGGATAAGTTGGCGGTTCATTCCGCTGTGGCGACCCCAGATTAATAAAGGGACTAAGCTGAAAAAAAATGAATGAATAAATGAATGAATAAGTCAACAACACATGCAACAAAGCTTTATTCAAAGCAATCATGCATAAGAGACACAACCGCATGTTATATTATAGCACCATAACATGGTCATTTTTCACACCTCGATGAAAAGTTACTAAGCAAAATGTAAAATTGGGTATTAGAGCACCACCTTATGGACAATTTTCATGCCTTGTTGTGAAGTTATTAGCAAAAATCGGAAAGGAGGACACAGAGAACGGACAACGTTTCAATGACATTATTAAATGAATAAATAAAAAAACAAAAGGGTGGCAGCGGTCCTTCGCGGTGACTACCGTCAAACTGAAAACAAACCAAACATAAGCTTTAGGCCCAGTCCTCTTCCTCTATCATCACTGTTTGTTTTATGCTTTCGATCCTCCATGAGACTCCAGGCCGGTGTGCGTACAGGTGATGCTCGTCATTTCTGAACATTTCACGGGTCTGGCTGAAATCTCCCATTCAACCTGCAAACAAGAGCTTCTTTCACACATACAGACCTTTCCGGAAAATTGCCGGCAATTTTCCGGAAAGGTGTGTATGTGTGAACAGGTCCTTTTTGAAAATACCGGTAAATTCGTTCTGGCTATTTTCCGGAAAGAGAAGTTGTAACATTACCGGCAATTTGCCGGAATGCTGCGCTGTGTGAATGCAGAAGGAAGATTGCCGTAATAAGCGCGTGCACGTCTAGAACGTGCTGATGTGAGACGTCTGCTTTAGCCAATCACAACAGTCAGACGCATTTACGTCTGCGCGGTTTGTGAGAATAAAAGCCTTTGAATATTTTTCCAGACACATTTAGCTGCTAGAAGTTAGTCAGATCACGTTTATATGTTGTTCTTAATGCCAACTGTGTAAATAATCATCGATGAGATGCTTATGATAAGCCGTTGTTTGTTTACCTTCAAGCTTTGCGTGTGCCTGTGAAACAGCCTGTGAGCGCCTGCACACGCACATATTATGAACATCTCGACATGCGAAAGTGATTCTGCGACAGTTGTTCACAATACTGATCATCCACAGAGTTTGTAAATTAGTCAAATGTTTACAAACACAAGCGCAGCCGTTTAAAGCTCATTTGTGGTTGATGATGTCAGAATTTACCGGTATTTTGGAATGGATGTGTGAATGCTCTTTTCCGGAAAATTTTCGTAACGTCCTCGCCTGTAAAGTCGTTCCGGAAATTTTCCAGATATTTACCGGTATCACGGTATCACTGTGTGAAAGGGGCTAAGGGCCACGTTCTCAACTCTGCGCTGCCTAATTCATCGTTTAGCCGCGTCTCATGCGCAGCTCAAAGCGTTTAGGGCTAATCTGATGTTCAAATAAATAATGTAAAATGTCTTTGACAAGAATAAAAATCAAAGACACACAATCTGTAGAGTTTCAAGATTGAGATTTTTTGTTGTTGTCCTTTTCTAGTCCTACTGTCGGACAGATGTGTGTTTAGTGGTGCATAATCCGGACCATATTGTCGAGTTTGGAGAAAATGAAAGTGAAAGGAAAAAAACGACGACGAAGGAGAAATGAACAGCTGCAAAAGAAGCTGCTGAAGAGGTTTAGAAAGTTACACAGTCGGAAATATAATAATAAACTAAACAAAGATCAAGAGTGTAGAATAGAAAAGAGCAAGTGTGTTTGGGAAAGATATTGAAAATAAATATGATAAGCCTCTGCTTTATTTACAGAGGAGATCAATGGAGATCTTTAAGCTGCTTTTCAGAAAATCCATCCGAACATAAACCCGCAGGGAAACCAAAGCACACCCATCCATCTCTTCAGACCCATACATACAGAAATGAGAGATCAGTCTGTGATCAATATTTAGAGCGTTTTCAATATTTATAATCACTTCTGTGCACTTTTCAATTGTGACACTAGCTGCGTTTGCATCAGCCCGTGTAAATGCACATTTTGAAATATTGTATTTAAAAAATAAGTGATTTGTAATAAACATTACTTAAACTCCAGTGCTATTTTAGGATTTCCGCCTGGATTTTGCCTAACCAAATTTAAAGGCTTCCCAAATCCCCATGCAGAGGTGTAAATGCAAAAAATCTGGAATCATTTTAAAGAAAACCCTTTGAATTTTCATGAAACACTATTGAAAGTGTTTAAAATAACTGTATATGTCGTCTGTGTTATAATAAACACCTAATAAAAGAGGCACGTTTTGTATTGTTTTTTTATAAACTCAAATTTAAAAGTGTAACTTTGAGGTTGTGTGTGGTCTAGCGAGCTGTAATTAATTTTGCTGATTCCTGCACATGTCTGTAATCATAGAGAACAAGAAAAATGTCTCCACCATAATCTATGCAAAAGTTATTTTATTCCAACTGATGAGAGGTGCTGTACAAGCCACAGGGAGCGATCATTGTTTTTCATATTTCACTATTCTTTTGTTTGATCAAACATAATTCACTGTGCTTGGACCATGTCAGACATATAAAAGGATTACTTATGCACATCACCTCAAAAACAGAGAAGAAAGGCCCTGAAGCGCACAGCATAAGAGATGACAGCTGTCTGTGCTATCTGGGGCTGCTTATTGATCATAAATGTGATGTTTTCACTTCTGCGGCATGGAAACACCGCCAATCATTCGGCAACTGTTTGATATGTGAATATAATTCAGTAAAAAGAATGCTGGAACCGTATGAGCACCGGCAAGAGCTTTCATTTGAGCTATAACTTGTGTCATATGAAAATTTAATAATGACCCAGTGTTCAATACCCAACTCGGGTATCCAAAATACTGTGTATTTAAGTGTAAATAACTTTTGTATAGTATAATAAAAACCAAAGAGATGCATATGTGCATAAAATATAGATTCTACACCTTTAAACGAAACCACTTAAGGGGGTCTGGTGCAATGCTAGCCCTTTAAATCTTAAAGCGAAGTCGATGATGTCACAAACCCGGTACCGCAGAGTTTACCTGGTTAATTTGCTGGGAAAAAAAGTTGTTACGTTCGCTTGAGGTGGTTTTGGACTTGTGTGAAAGAGTTTAATGTGAATAATGGGATATAGGAACACATTTGCCGAGTGAAATCTGACATAGCAAACATTACACGTGACCAATCAGCTCCATTGTGATTGCCTTGTTTACTGCCGGTTGCTAGGTTACCAATACTACAGTCAGCCACTCTAACAACCTGATGGAAACACACCTAAGGGGTTTTTGTGTTTTGCAAATTTCATCCATTGTTGTTTTGCAGGAGAAATCATGCTATTCGACTAAACCTAAGATCAGGGGTGCCCAAACTCGGTCCTGGTGTCCTGCACAGTTTAGCTCCAACTTCCTTCAACACAACTGCCTGGAAGTTTCTAGTATAGTTTGATTATCTGGTTCAGGTGTGTTTGATTGGGGTTGGAATTAAAATAAGCAGGACACCGGCCCTCCAGGACCGAGTTTGGACACCCCTGCCTAAGATTGTCAAGTCAATGAACACAAACCAAGACACTGGCCGTCGTCTTGTATGTTGTACAAATATTTAATTAGGAAACAGACGCCAATAAATAAGAATACTAAGGCGAAAGATGTCAAACACTCATCTAGAACCCCAGCCAAGAAGAATTAACAGAGATCTTCCTTGAAATGTGTTCATTTTATTCACATATAAGTTGGTTTAAGATGAATTAGGTATCAGAGCTGGTTTGGGTTCTATATAATGGTCGAAAACAAACCAACAGACAGCAGGTCCTCTAAAACTGGTCTCATGCAAACTAGCTTTAATTAGCTTGTTAATACATTGGTTTCTTTCTTTACCCAGTGTTACACAACCCCACATGCTGCCGTCTGCACACTGCAGCTTCATTTCCGTTCATGATAGCACACTGGAAGCTCTTTCAATACTGAGAAATCTGAGGATTCAGAGACTGTCAGGTTTTAAAATAATATTTAAAAATGTATGCATTCATTCTTGATGGTGAATCTCATGAAAACTGTTGTGAAATGTCCAGGTCACATTTTATAAAGCATTTAGGTTTCACTTTTAAAAATAAAAATTAAGCCTAATAATTTTTTGAAAGATGAGAATTTTAGGTAATTTATTAATGAATTTCCCATTACTGTAATATCCAAGAATTATCATATTTTACACTGTAAGCGTGCATTTTAATAGAAATGAGCAGCAAGATTTCCATTATTAGAGATGGTGGTGCATTACTATAATGAGAAGGCAGTTAAGGTCAAATCCTCATTACCACAACATTCCAAAAATATAAGAAAAAAAAGACATAACTTTGCATTAATTTAGTATGCGCTGCACTGAATTTACTGCTTTCAATATAAAAAGGCAGGACAATGATCAATACTGGGTAGTAATGACAATGCGATGTTCATTTTTAAACATAAACCAATAATACAAAACTAGAAATAAGTAAAAAATAAAACCTGTTTTTGGAAAACTATTATTTTGTTGTATTGTGATATTACTATATTATTAAGCATTGAGCAAATTTAACTCCAGTTTCACTCAATTCACACCATGGGTACTGAAAATAAAACATTTAGATACTTTGCATAGTTGTGTAATTAAATTTTCTTACAAATTCCAGTCAATTTCGCACCCAATGCTCACTACCGTGATATACAAGATATATATATATATATATATATATATATATATATATATATATATATATATATATATATATATATATATATATATATATATATATATATATATATACATACATATAAAATTTTAAATTGTAAATATGCATTACGGCAAGATGTGCTATATTGAATTAGTTTTCTTTGATTATCACTACCGCATTTTGAAAATCAGAATGAGATTTTGGTGCATTACAGTAATGAGAGGACAGTTACGCCATTATTACATCAAACATACAAACAAATATCTAATATTCATAGCAGTATACCTGTATTATATTATGACTAAAACACAAGGGCAGAAAATAATCTTTGCCAAATCAGAATTTAGGTGAATTACGGTAATGAGACTTATGACAATTTTACACTAAACTATAATTACCACAAAATATATAAAAATCTAATAATAATTATAACATCATGTACGCATTATGGTAGAATGTGTTATTCTGAATTTATCGTTTATCTCCTTTAAAAAAAGACCAGAAAAAATGAAAATGACTATACATTACGGTAATGAGAAAGAGATTTTCCGTACATTGTTGAAATAAGAATTATTTTATTTGCCTTTATAGTAATCAGAATTTAAGATTATTTTACTACAATTTAACTAATTTTACATCATGTGCAATTTAAATAAACTAATTTAAGAAGCAATTAGATTCTTTGCATTGTTATATCCTTGATGTTTTTCACAAATTCAGTCAACTTTGCATCAAATGCTCACTACCGTGATATACAAAAAAAATATAGTAATCAAATTGTAGCTATGCATTACAGCAAATAGTGCTATATTGAATTAACTTGGTTTGATTATCATTACTTTAATATGTAAATAAGGATAAGATTTTGGTACATTACGGTAATGAGAGGACAATTAAGCAATTATTACACCAAATATACAAACAAGTATGTGATATTCATTGTAGTATAACCATATTATGTTTTTAGCAAACCGAAAGGGCAGAAAATAATCATTGCTGAATAATGATAATTGGATTTTTGGGGATTTACAGTAATGACGAATGGCGAAATTCGATAATTTCACACCAAATTCTAATTACAACAATATTCCTAAACATTTTATAATAATCATAATACCAGGTAAGCATTATGGTAGAACATGCTATTCTGAATTTATTGTTATTTATGTTATTTAAAAGGTCAGCAAAATAAAATTCACTGTACATTGCGGTAATGAGCAAGAGATTTTTCGTACATTGTTGCAATGAGAATTCTTTTATTTGGCATTATAGTAATCAGAATTGGTCAGAAATCAAATCGTAAATCATGACAGCTTTATTTCGTTGACCTAGACATTTCCTTTCCAGTTTTCTTTCGCTATTTTATTTCCGTTCACACATCTGGACACGAAAGCGGCATATAAAGAACAGAAGACATTGGTTTCATCAGTTTGGTACTAAGGCAATGAAGAATACATGACAGAAACTGCACCAGAGAGAAAGAAAAAATAAAAATACCGTGTAGTCAGAATCAAAATTCACATTGTGCAAAGTCTGGCTGATTGCTGCTTTTTTTGTGTGTTCGTTTTTTCTGAGTCTGTTCTGAGTGCAACCAACCTCACACACCGCATCAGTAATCCAGCTGTGTCCTCTGGAAAAGTCTGCTGTAACATTGAGAAGCCTCAGATGTGTGGAGCGATAGATGTGTCAGTATGGAGGGTCCTAAACTCAGGACAAAGGTCCCGTAGTTTTCAGGATATGGAGGAGAACTCCTTCAGCAGGACGTCCTGACTCATGGTGGTCAGAGACACGTTCTTCCTCACGTTCAGACTGATGGAGCGCACCTAAAACGCAGACAAAACCAGCATCAAAACAACTCCGTTTACTGGAGAAGCAGGTGTGTGCGCACGGTCATAAATTTGCTTCACATTAAATTTTTACGCCACAATGAACTCCTGAGGGCAAAGCGATTTGTGCTCAGTTAAGTGAGGAAGGAAGGGCTGGAGAGCTAAAAACAACTTTCAGCTCTGAAATGATCAAAGAAAACAGACATTTTGTCATATAGTTATGGCGTCACAGTGGATAGCACAATCACCTCACAGCAAGAAGGACGCTGGTTTGAGCCCCGGCTGGATCAGTTGGCCTTTCTGTGTGAAGCAAGGTTATAATAGTTTTGGACTTTACATTAGTTTTAGTATCTATTTCGTTTTGACTTTTTTGATTTCAAATTGAGTTAGTTTTAATTAATTTTGGAGTCAGGTGTACTGGTTTTTATTAGTTACTATATTTTGAAATAACTATTTTTTATTAGTTTCAGTATAAGTTTTAGTTTTTTTTTCTAAATGAGGATATTTGTTAGGTGCAAGGTTCAAAATCTACAGGATAAATATTGTATAATAAAAACTCAGCCATACATTTTTTTGAAACCTGTATTCAGAGAACACATGAACACTATCATCTACCCATCCTCAAACTCAAATACAACAGCCCACAAGACTGCAGCCTTCAGTAAAAAATGTGTGCAAGGCCGCTTCTGAGGTTAGACACACAGTAGTGATGGGAAGTTCAGATTTCTAACGTGGATGTTAGGACTCAACATTATGTAGTCAGCAATAGTCATTTCAGTCAGTTAAAACATCACTATGATCTGAAAAATGTCTTACAGTAAAGTTTTGCAACCCAACTGAAGCATGATTCACCTATTTAAATTTCATTTGGATTGTCTGTTATGAAATAAACTTACATTTTTCACTAGATTCTACATTTAAGGCCTCGGTTTACCCGCGCTGCAGTTGTTAAAGTTTAGTTCAGGCACACAGCAGGCTGAAGGCCTGTGTTTGTGTTTGGTTCACTGAATCTCGCATGCGCAATATTATCGGTTTACCGCTTGTTGCTGTTCTAATAACTGAATGAGAGTATATATTGGATTATTAAGAGTCAGAGGGGGGTATTAGGCATCTTAAAAAGTAAGTATTTTGTGGATAAGTGCTTACTGGAGATGCAAATCGTTTCAAATGATTCAGTTCGATTTGGTGAACTAGTTCAACCGGTTCACTTAGAAGATCCAGTTAAAAAGATTCGTTCGCGATCGCGATACAGAAATAAAACCCATTATTGGGCACAAACGTGGTAAAGTAATAGTTTGAAGAGTCTGTATTTAATGCTTTCACCGTGCTACTGTCATGTTCACTCGTTGTTTTTGTCACGTGAGCAACAGCGAGGATGACTGGAGGAGAACCGGCTCGATCTGGCCAATTTCAGCCGGATTACAGACTCTGAGGTGCCGTACGGGTCAAAAACCTGCAGAGCGAATTAGATTTACTTCTAAACCGCTTACAGTTAGATTATGTATTAAATACATTTACAAAGACGAAATTAAAAAAGGTTTTTGCTATAATTCTAGTTAGTTTCAGTTAGTTTTGTATGTACACAATACAGTTTCAGATAGTTCTAGTTTTTTGAAAAAACTCTCGTTTTATTTTTTATTTGAGCTAACGACAATTATTTTACATTTCAGTTTTCGTTTTTTTTGTTCGTTTTTATTAACTATAATAACCTTGCCGCGCTGCAGTTGTTTGAGTTCAGTTCAGTCACACAGCAGGCTGTACTGTTTGTGTTTGGTTCACTGAATCACGCATGCGCAGTATTATCGGTTCACCGCTTCACAATGTAATGTTACTGTTCTAATAACTGAATGAGAGTATATATTGGCACATTTAGAGTCAGAGGGGGGTATTAGGCTTGTTATAAAGCAAGTAGTTTGTGGATAAGTGCTTACTGGAGATGTGAATCGTTTCAAATGATTCAGTTCGATTTGGTGAACTAGTTCAACTGGTTCACTTAGAAGATCCAGTTAAAAAGATTCGTTCGCGATCGCGATACAGAAATAAAACCCATTATTGGGCACAAACGTGGTAAAGTAATAGTTTGAAGAGTCTGTATTTAATGCTTTCCCCGTGCTGCTGTCATGTTCACTCGTTGTTTTTGTCACGTGAGCAACAGCGAGGATGACTGGAGGAGAACCAGCTCGATCTGGCCAATTTCAGCCGGATTACAGACTCTGAGGTGCCGTACGGGTCAAAAACCTGCAGAGCGAATTAGATTTACTTCTAAACAGCTTACAGTTAGATTATGTATTAAATACATTTACAAAGACGAAATTAAAGGAGGTTTTTGCTATAATTCTAGTTAGTTTCAGTTAGTTTTGTATGTACACAATACAGTTTCAGATAGTTCTAGTTTTTTGAAAAAACTCTCGTTTTATTTTTTATTTGAGCTAACGACAATTATTTTACATTTCAGTTTTCGTTTTTTTTGTTCGTTTTTATAAACTATAATAACCTTGCCGCGATGCAGTTGTTTGAGTTCAGTTCAGTCACACAGCAGGCTGTACTGTTTGTGTTTGGTTCACTGAATCACGCATGCGCAGTATTATCGGTTCACCGCTTCACAATGTAATGTTACTGTTCTAATAACTGAATGAGAGTATATATTGGCACATTTAGAGTCAGAGGGGGGTATTAGGCTTGTTATAAAGCAAGTAGTTTGTGGATAAGTGCTTACTGGAGATGTGAATCGTTTCAAATGATTCAGTTCGATTTGGTGAACTAGTTCAACCGGTTCACTTAGGTTACACACACAGGTTAAAAAGATTCGTTTGCGATCACGACACAGAAATAAAACTCATTATTAGGCACAAATGTGTTAAAGTAATAGTTTTTAGTGCATGTAACGCTGTCACATCGCTGCTGGCATGTCCACTCGTTGTTTTTGTTACGGGAGCAACATCGAGAGTGACTGCAGGAGAACCGGCTCGATATGGCCAATGGCAGCAGAACAACAGACTCTGAGGTGCGAAAGGATCAAACACCCTTTAGATTTACTTCTGAAAGACGTACAGTAAGATTATGTATTAAATACATTCACAAATATGGAAACGAAGGAGGATTTTTCTATACTTTTAGTTTCAGTTGGTTTTGTATGTACACAATACAGTTTCAGTTCTAGTTTTTTGAAAAACTCGTTTTTATTTTTAGTTAACGACAATTATTTTACATTTTAGTTTTTATTCGTTTTCGTTAATTACAATAACCTTGGTGTGGAGTTTGCATGTTCTCCCTGTGTTGGCGTGGGTTATTCTGTCAATATCTACTCACTCTGATGATGTCCCTAAGCTGCATTCATTTATTATTATTTATGTTACGTTAATAAAACAACAAAACTTAAGGCAATCCTGATATCATGGTTTCCGCTACATTCATTTTTCCATGGCGGGGCGCCACTCCAAAATTAATCCCGCCAAGTCAACATTACAGCTTTTCATTCACAACATTGTCGTGTTTTTTTTAAAAATAGCGGGTGATATTCGCACCAAAACATATTAAAAGGTAAGTAAATTATAACAGCGTGAACTTCTCTGTAACAGTAGAAGTGCTGTGCGTCATTAGTTTTACCCTTTACGGTTATGTGCTGACTGACTGACTGACAGGTGCGTGATGCGTGAGGCCAGCAAACACGATGTATAGCCATTTCACTTTATTCAGGACGCATTAATGCCTCTCTATAGGTCTATTAGAGACATTTATAAATATTCCAAACAAATCTAATAAATGTTGGAGACATACTCGTTACATAAACGCATTAAATCACACTTCAGCCGCGATTATTTGAGGGCGCACAAGAAGAACTGTGCTTGAGCAGCTTATATTTAAGGGGGCGTGCAAGAAGTTTTGTGCATGAGCAGAGGAAATCAGCAAGAGATTCGCATGCTCGTAGGCTATTACATAAATGCGATCTGGACTTGTAATACTGCACTCACGACATTTGTCATTGAAATAACGCCACAGGTAGACCTGTTTAAAAAAGGCTTGCCGCCACTTCTGGAAAAAATCCTAGAGAAAAAACCTTTATTTGTAATGAAATAAAACTGAGCGAAAGACATTTAATGCAGACATTCAGATCTCATTCATCTTTATATGTCATGGTTATAAATGTTTAACAACAGTCTCATGAACGCTCCCTTCAAATAAAGTATTCCTGAAGATCTTACCAGCTCCTTGAAAAAGCCGGCCTCTCTGGGCTGCTCAGAGTAACGCTCGAACTGATCCAGACCGTCCTGCAGCTTTAATGTTAGTGTATCGTAGTTGGACCGTACCACCTCCAGCACCTGCAGAAAAACACAGATCACTTTATAAAACATACAACTACATGAAACCTTCCAGCTTCAACATCTTCATTACTGTTCACAGCAGAGCTGCACAAAATATATCCTTTCAGCATCGATTTCGCAATGTGCACATCCACAATAGTCATCACAGGATCTGCAATGTTGAGCTGTGATTATAATTAACGAAAAAAATCACAGTTCAGTACACAAGATTTCTTGATTCATTGTGAATTTCAACCATAGTCTATTAGTGTGAATTGTTTTTTTAACGCAGATGTGTTTAAGTTTTGTGACTGTAAGATTTAAAGGAAATTGAAACTGTTTGGGAACAAGAAATTATAAAGTTTGCCATTTTAACAAACTTTAATTGAGCTTAATTATTTATGAAATAAAGACCATACAGTATTATTTTAGATTTAATGATTGAATTTCCTCATTATTGTAATATTCCAACAAAAACAATAACAAAACAATTTAGTAGCAATAGTTTATTTCGTTTTTATCTTTGCTTAATTTATATTTTTTATTCATTCATTCATTTTCTTTTCAGCTCAATCCTTTTATTAATCTGGGGTCGCCACAGTTGAATGAACCGCCAACTTATCCAGAATATGTTTTACACAGCGGATGCACTTCCAGTTGCAACCCATCACTGGGAAACTCATACACTCTCATTCACACTTATACACTACAGACAATTTTAGCCTACCCAATTCACATGTACCGCATGTCTTTGGACTGTGGGGGAAACCAGAGCACCAGGAGGAAACCCACGCGAACGTGGGGAGAACATGCAAACTCCACACAGAAACGCCAACTGAGCCGAGCCGAGGCTCGAACCAGCGATTTTCTTGCTGTGAGGCAACAGCACTACCTACCATTTCTGATACCTGATTTGTTTTATCTTTGCCATAATGACAGATGAAAAATATCTAGTCAAATATTATTTAGACACTTCTATACAGCTTAAAGTGACATTTAAAGGCTTAACTAGGTTACTTAGGTTAACTAGGCAGGTTAGGGTAATTAGGCAAGTTATTGTATAAAGATGGTTTGTTTTGTAGACTTTCCTCCAACTTGGAGATGGCAAACCAACTTTTTCCGGTGGAGCACTATGGCCTCGGATTTGGAGGTGCTGATTCCCATCCCAGCCAAATCACACTCAGCAGCAAACCGCCCTAGTGCATGCTAAAGGTCCATGTTCGAAGAAGCCAACAGAATTACATCTGCATCAGCCCAAGGCTATGCTTTGAAATGGTCCATAAAAATTATGAATAGAATTGGTGACAAGGGGCAGCCCTGCCTGAGCCCAACATGCACTGCAAACAATTCTGACTTATTGCCGGCAATGCAAATCAAACTCCTACTCTGTTAATACAGGGACGAGACAGTCCTTAAAGCGCTTCTGACCCCATACCCCCCGAGCATTCTCCACAGAATGCCACGAGGGACCTGGTCGAATGCCTTCTCCAAGTCCACAAAACGCATGTGGACTGGTTGGGAATGCTCCCATGAACCATCCAGCACCCTGGTGACAGTATAGAGCTGGTCCCGTCTGCCACGGCCTGGACGAAAACCGCTTTGTTCCTCCTGGATCCTAGGTTCAACCATTGGCCAGATTCTCCTCCCCAGTACCCTGGCATAGACTTTCCCAGGGAAGCTGAGGAGTGTGATCCTCTATCCTTGGAGCAGACCCTCCGGTTCCCTTTCTTGAAAATGGAAACAACCACCCCAGCTGCCCAGTCCAGAGGTACTGTCCCCGACCTCCATTGTAGAGACATGCCAGCCAAGACACCCCCACAATATCCAGTGACCTAAGATACACAGAGTGAATCTCATCCACCCCAGCTGCTTTGCCACTCTGGAGTTTGCAAACTACCTCAGTGACCTCAGCTTGGGTGATGGGTGAGTACACCCCTGCATCCCCAGTCTCTGCTTCCTCAATGAAAGACGTGTCGGTGGGTTTAAAGAGATCCTCACAGTATTCCCCAGTCAAGGTCAACAGCTCTTCCACTGTAAACAGTATTGATGTGGAGCTGCATTCCCCTCCTGAGGCGCCGGACGGTTTGCCAGAATCTCTTTGAGGCCGACTGATAGTCTACCTCCATGGTCTCACCGAAATCTTCCCAGGCCAGAGTTTTTGCTTCCGGAACACCCTGTGCTGCAGCACACTTGGCCTGCCGGAACCGGTCAGCTGCCTCGGGAAACCTGCAAGCCAACCACGCCCTGTAGGACTCCTTCTTCAGCTTGACGGCATCCCTTACTTCCGGTGTCCACCACCGGGTTCGTGGATTGCCACCTCGACAGACACCACAGACCTTACGGCCACAGCTCCTCACTGCCACGTAAACAATGGAGTCGGAGAACATCGACCACTCGGTCGCCAAGTCTCCAACCTCCCTCGGGATCTGGTCAAAGCTCTTCCGGAGGTGAGAGTTGAAAATCCCTCTGACTTGAGGTTCAGCCAGACGGCCGAACATTTTGATACATTCTGAAACAATTCATTCATTAATTTTCTTGTCGGCTAAGTCCCTTTATTATTTTGGGGTTGCCATAGCGGAATGAACCGCCAACTTATCCAGCACGTTTTTACACAGCGAATGCCCTTCCAGCCGCAACCCATCTCTGGGAAAACTGAAACAATTATTTATTTATTTTTTTTTTTTTTAGAAAATCTGATTAAGAATTATTCAGTTACTACATTTATGAATGCAGGTCCAGCTTTACTTTGTTGTTGCTGTTGTTAACACATACCAATAAATTAATATTCATCTACCCAAAATGATCCTCCAATCAAAACCATTTTCCGTAGCAACTGATGCAAGGAATAATTTCAAAGTGGGCTTTTTAAAACTCCAGGCTGTTTTCGGTCACCTTGCGAACACTAATCCTAAGTCTGAAGTGTGACTGGTGCGCTCCAGGGCACCAAACAGGAACATGAACACAAAAGCCCAAGCACTTAAACACTAAAGTAAAGAGTGGGAGAGAGGGTAGAGGAGGTCTGATGGAGGTCATGCGGCAGCATCTGGCATACCTCGAGATAAAAGAGCAGAGACTGGGGACGGCGAGTGACAGCTGGAGCAGCCATCTGTAAAACTGACCTCACTTCCAGCGCACGACATCATTACCCTGCAGATCAAAGGCTAATTAAGCAGCACCTGTGGCCACAAACACCTGCGACTGACTGACTGCTCCAATCAACACTTACAGTTCACTTATTCACATCCCTAAATCATATTTCTTTTACTTTTATGCCGCAACACGTGATGAAGTGTATATTTTCTACACTATTTAACCAAAGTCTTGTGGCCTACTTAAGTTTTAGCAACAACCAATAATAACTTGATTTCTAGTTGATCGTTTGATATCAAAAGTGGCTTATATGTAAGGCAAAGGCCCTATTAGATTGCGCTTATTTTAGCTAAATAAAATATGATCATGCCTTGATAATGTCCAGTATAGGATATAAAGTCATGCTGCAGTGGAGACAGAATGAATATTGTGTGTGACTCCATCATGAGCTTGGAGGACTGCATCTATACATCTCTGCAATGACTCCAATCACTTATTAAAGTCATCTGGAATGGCAAAGAAAGCGTTCTTGCAGGACTCCCAGAGTTCATCAAGACTCTTTGTGTTCAGCTTCAATGCCTCCTCCATCTTCCCCCAGACATGCTCAATAATGTTCATGTCTGGTGACTGGGCTGGCCAATCCTGTCCACAAAGTCATTTTAATCGCAAAAACGTGAAAAACTAAGGGGTCTGGTTTGGTTGCTATTTATTGGAGGTTTGTTAAAAACCAATAAATCGTAATCAAATATCTCCCGAAACACATTAGAAACCATTTAAATGTGCTGTTTTTAAAGGGTAAACCTGGATGCTTTGTAATGTTTTAATGGTACGTGCAATGGAAGCATAATTTTTCATGAGGGATGTGAATATATTGAGTTACCTGGTCTTCTGAGAGCTGCGAGATGTGGTTCACAGCAGCGTACGACTCAATCTTAGGATTGAAATGGTTAATAATTGCTCTAAAAAAAACAAAAACACACAAGAATAATTAAATACTTCATTATGTATCATGCATTGAAAGCAGCAAGCACTGTGTAAACTATATCTGTTGATGAAGTTTCTGTATTTTGTGATTCACAAGTGTTTATTTATGCTTGTGAATTGCATTATGGGATGTGGATCTCTGGTCTGTCCACTTTTGATGTTGTAAATTCAACTCTACAGTTTAACAAAGTGACTATTAGTGACATTTTAGAAGTAACATGATAAATAAGTAAATAAAACAGGGAAAAATCTGTAAAATAGCAGAAAATGTGCTAGCAGCTTATTAAAGGTTTTTGTAGTCTAATATAAAACACGAACCCAGACAACAGAGCACTTTGTACTATTAAAAATGTACATAAACGTCACTTTTTCCAACTTTTCAAGGTGTTTCAAGCTGATTAATGAAAGATCAAGCTCCCATAATGCAACTCAAAAGTAGAAATAGCCGTGGGAAAAATAAAAAAAATTAAATAAATACATAAATCACTAATAATTTACAGATTTTATTATTTTTTTTTTTACAGTTTTTACAGTGTAGAATAAAAGATAGCGTTACATAGAGCTTCTAATGTGTGTGTGTTTTCATATTCTGCTGTAATCCTCTGCATTATGTATGGGTAAAAAAAGCGCATGACTTCTTTTGTGCTGCACAAACACATGGTGACACTCTGAAAGCAGGCAGAACACTTGCACATTGCCTCAGACTGCAAAATCAATAATTTATTCACCGTGTCTCTCATGCACAAACCAAAATAAATCAAGAAAACCGCAATTTTAACAAAGCTATCAGATGTTGGTCGTAGACTTTGGCTGAAGCAGCACAGGCTGTGTTTATGTGGAGACTCGGTAACTAAATCCAAATGTGAAAATTATGTAAACTGAAAACTGAAGATAAATATTTGTAAGGCTTTACTATGTTTCAAGTACTGCTTTTGTTATATGATTGATCATTCATAATCAATTAGCAAATAAAAAGTATTTTAGTATAACTGTAGAGATTATTTCAAGGCTCGTTTTGCAATGAATTTGTTTCTAACATTCATCGTTTATTTTCTTTTCGGCTTAGTCCCTTTATTAATCTGGGGTCGCCACAGCGGAATGAACCACCAACTTATCCAGCATATGTTTTACACAGCAGATGCCCTTCCAATGTAGTTCATCAAGTCCCCTATAGTGCATGTGTTTGGACTGTGGGGGAAACCGGAGCACCCAGAGGAAACCCACGCCAACACGAGGAGAACATGCAACCTCCACACAGAAACGCCAACCGACCCAGCCGAAGCTCAAACCAATGACCTTCTTTGCTGTGGTGCGAAAGTGCTACCCACTGTGTGTGGCCCCGACAATACAATTTAAAAATATATAAAATTATACAATACAAAAAAAAATAATAATAATTTTAAAAGCAAACAAACATAGGTAAAGAAAAAAGACAAAGCACATTTTAAGGCTTCTAAATTATCAATATGTTCAAAATATTTCTAAAAATGTCAGCGCAATAGCCCAGTGGTTAGCATGCTGACACATGGTGTAAAAAGCGCTCCGGGCACCCCAAATTTGAATCCTTGCTTCATTTCTTATCAAATAAATGCAAAAATGGCCAAAATAAATCTTTAAAAAAATTATATATATATATATATATATATATATATATATATATATATATATATATATATATATATATATTTACAGTGCTTAGCATGAGAGTACTGAAAAATAACCAAACACAAAAAAGCTAAGAAAAATACAGAAATAAAAAGTAAAAACCCTGACGACTCTTACCTGACATTGACAAGAGCGTGAGTAACTTTACTAGCAGGCTCTTTCCATTGGCCCGCGTTGGTGGAGACTCTCAGCACTGCAGTGTCATAAAGATCAGAGAAAATTTGTCTTGGGCATAAAAGGTGCTACAACATTGTCTAAACAGACAGTAAAAATAAATAAAACAAAAATATATATAGTCACCTTAGAATTATAAGGTTCTATCGGACATTATCAAAATTGAGTTATTGACCTATTTTCATTAAATCACAATTTGTTTTATGTTTTTTTTTGGATGTTCTTTTATAAGCTGTTTACATTTTAAGACCATTTATTTAATAAACAAATGTTTTACACATACTGTTTGCTTTATGGAATGCAAAAAATGTAAAGCTCAATATCTCAAAATCATTCAGACCGCAGAGAGAACCTTATAATTCCAAGGTGACGATATATATATATATATATATATATATATATATAAATATATATATATATATATATATATATATAAATAAATAAATATATATATATATATATATATATATATATATATATATATATATATATATATATATAAATAAATATATATATATATATAAATAAATATATATATATATATATATATATATATACATATATATATATATATATAAATAAATATATATATATATAAATAAATATATATATATATATATAAATATATATATATATATATATATATATATATATATATATATATATATATATATATATATATATATATATATATATATATATATATATATATATTAGGGGTGTCAAAATTAATTGTTTCTTCAGTGTACCACGATGCAGATGGGGACAATTCGATATCGGTTCAGTAATAGATCGTAACTGGTTATTTTATCTCCTATGCACGATGATGTTGCAGTAGAACACTATGGCGAAGGAGTCGAGGGCGACTAAATAAAACGCTCCTACTACTTGAAAGATAGATAATTATGGACATAATTATGCCGCTATTTCACTACTAGGGAGGTATGCTGTAAAAAAAATCAATCTCTGTCTCTCTGCCTCTCTCTCTCTCTCTCTCCTACACACACTTTGGACATTTGACCCGCTGGCCTGTTTGTGAGGTAACTTTTTTTGCTCGGCTGCGATACTTGTGGATCCAGACACGAGCGTGCCTGAGGTGCGAGTTTTCTCCACTGTGTCTATTTTGGCATATTATGCACATATAGACTGTCACTCATCTGTAAACAACGCTTTAATTTCCAAAGCCAGGCGCAACCTTTTCTGTTGAGCGGGTGAAGACAATGAGGAATTATAGGGGTGTAAGACCTCGCCTGTCAGCGCTCAAAAAGCAAGCGTGTTGGAGTTTTGTTTGATACATTCAGAAAGAGTGTTTTCTTTAAGCAGGTCAAATTAAGGGTACAGTTTACATATCTTACTGATGTTTTAAAGAATAAAACTGTATCACAAATAGTAAATAAATAAATTTGTAGATTTTAGTAAAAAAAATCTTGTTTTGTGAGGAAAAAATCTAATTATGTATGGAAAGCATCGTCAATGCACTGAGATATGGAATTGAACTGAATCGATGGCATGATAATCGTAACCGAACCATGAGACCAGGTTCATACCCCTAATATATATATATATATATATATATATATATATATATATATATATATATATATATATATATATATATATATATATATATATATATATATCATTCTGAACGCAGCAGGTCTAAGGTCAGCTGACTTACCCATGCAGTAGAGGTTATCAAACACCTGATGCATGCGTATAATCTCATAATAGAGCTCATCGTAGCTGCTGGGGGTCGGCAGGAACGTGTCTCCATACGTGATGAACATATTAAAGAGGTTCACCACCTAAAACAAGATGGAAAGAAGTGTTAAAGGGCACCTATGATGGAAAATCAACTTTTAAAAGCTGTTTGTACAGAACTGTGTCTAGCATAGTGTGTCCAGAGTTATATTGGAGTGATAGAAACACAAGTCTCTTTATAAAAATTTTCTGACGTTAAGATAGCGTCCAAATACCAGTGATTTTGCGGACCAGTGTTTTTAACGTGACGTGTGGTTTTCCCCATCCATCGAATTGAATGAAGGAGTGCATTAGCATGTCATTGTACAAGATCTGTACTGATTAGTAACGCATGTAAAAATTCACAGGACAGAATTTGCTAAGAAACTGGGATTAACCTCCTAGGGCTTAGTGTTCACATATGTGAACAGCACATTTTTAGCTCTTAAGTGGCTATTTAAAATACTTTGAATGTTTTTATTTTGTTACAGACATATAGTGTCATCCTGCAACAGTATTGCAGCATATGAAATGTCCCGAACACTATTTTTACCTTTCCAAAATGGGCAAAACATTTAGTTTTTACTCTCTGATAGTCCAAACATGTTTTAAAAATGAATATGTTAAATATGCATCAAAAATCAGTCAGGAAAAAGTGTTTTATGTAAATTCGGACCCTGAGTCCACCTATATGGACATCCTCTTTCTCTAATAGTACATCATATCAAAAGATGACACTTAGGTTTTATTCTTATTAGGTTCCAATAAGCCTTTTTTTTTCAAATAAAAAAATAGCATAGAAAAAACACCTTGGGCCTTAAGAGGTTAAAAGATCTGTTCCAACTCTCTGTGATCAGCTGCAGGTCAATAATGAGTTTCGCAAGCTTAAAACAATAAAGACAGTAAAATCTTGATGTAATCTTCATAACCGCTGGAATCACCACAGCTACATAATATCAGTTCAAATATAAATGAGGATGCTTCAATCAAACAACAGGAGTACCAGTTTCCTGAGATTGAAATAGGATTCCAATCCTTGAGTTTTTGAGGCCTACTGCAATGTGATGTAGAAGTGCATTTTCCCCCCTCAACTGAATTGTAGTTAACAGCATAACAAATATAAACATTCACAGGACAGGATTAGCTAAGAGACCGGGATTATAGGATCTGTTCCAACTCTCTGTGATCAGCTACACTTTAAAAATGAGTTTTACAAGTTTAACATGTCTTTAAAACATGCACATGCATGCCTGTAATAAAGAAAAGACAACTATAAACGAGGATGCTTCAACCACACAAAAGAAGTCCTGCTTTGTGGATGTTAAATCTGGTTTATTTTGTACAGTAGCATAATGAATATCCATACAAAAGAGTTTATGAAATTGTCAAATTTACATACTCCTGCTAAATCAGTGCAAAGCTGAACGTGTGTATTGTGAAATTTGTATGGTATTTGTGTATGACTCGTCATTTCAGAAAAGCTTGAATAAACTCACAACCTTACTTTTGGTGTTTTTGCCTCACAAACTGGATCTCTGCTTTATCCATGTCCGTCACTGACTGCTGTTTATCTAACGTAACGCAGTAGAAGCAGACATGCACGTGGGAACAGTGGGCGGGGAGAACCATCTAATTAGCATTTAAAGGCTCAGGCAACAAAAACAGCTACACTTTCCTCCGACCCCAAAATGTACTTATTCAACAGGGTGTGATAAATGATCTGACGGGTATTTTGAGTGGCAACTTTACAGGCACATTCTGGAGACACCAAAGACTAATCTTACATTTCATAAAAGGGGTAAAATAGGAGCCCTTTAATGTGTGAACCCCACATGAATCCCTTTAAAAGAGTGATTGTGGTTTACCTGAAGAGCCAGCTGGAAGATATTGTGCTTTGCCAGAAGGCCGGTCTCATTAGACAGCAGGAACTTCAGAAGGTTAATGAGAGCTGGAAAACACAATCAACATGGCCATCCGAAGCTGTTTAGAGAAGCATTTTTTACACGGGAATAATCAGTGTTTTGACCTGTGAGTCTGCACAACTGCCGGCACAGATTTACAACATCATTATACGATTCGTTATCAGGGGTGGCGGAGGATTATGGATAAACAGAGTTCAGAGAAGTTTGTTTATAATCACTAAGAAAAATAATAGAAGGTATACACACAGAGAAAGGGGAGGAAAATAAACGCACCCGAAATGAAACAACACAAAATAAAGTAATAACACAACACAAAAAAAACAAAGGATAAAGTCACGTATGAAAACGCATGGAAAAGGGAAAATAAAAAATATTCCGAGAAAAAATAAAAACGATGGAATAAGATAAAAATCCCCAAGAACAAAAGCAACGAAAAAAAAATAGATCCACAGATTCAAATTTTAAAAGTGAACTAAAACAACACAGGAAAAAGCAAGATTTTTTTAAAAAGTAGAAACTGAAATAAATCAATCAAATAAAAAAAAAAGCAAGCCAGAAAATGTATTTAATAAAATAATTTTTAAAAAATGTACAAAATACCACAGCTGTGGCGATGAATTGTTTGTGAAATTGATTCTGCATCCATTTAGAGATTTTAAAATGTGTTGTTTAGTTTTAGACAGTAAACGGCGCTCTAAGCTAGATTTTCAACAGCATAGGCTCTGTAGGCTAATTATTAACAGTAGATGGTGTTCTAGGCAAATTTGAGCAGTAGACGGCGCTCTAGACTAGTTTTAAACAACAGGTGGCGCTCTAGGCTAGTTTTAAACAGTAGACGGCGCTCTAGGTCAATTTTAGACAGTAGATGGCACTCTAGGCTAGTTTTAAACAATAGACGGCGCACTAGACTAGTTTTAACTAGCAGGCGGTGCTCTAAGCTAGTTTTAACAGTAGATGTTACTCTTAGCTAGTTTTAGACAGTAGACGGCGCTCTAGGCTAGTTTTAAACAGCAGGCGGTGCTCTAGGTTAGTTTTAACAGTAGACGGCACTCTAAGTTAATTTTAAACAGTGGATTGTGCTCTAGGCTAGTTTTAAACAGTAGATGGCGCTCAAGGCTAGATTTTAACAGGGGACGGCACTCTACGCTAGATTTTAACAGCAGACGGCGCTCTAAGCTAGCTTTAAATAGTAGATAGTGCTCTAGGCTAGTTTTAAGCAGTAGACAGCGCTCTAGGCTAGATTTTAACAGCAGATGGCACTCTAGGCTAGCGTTTAACAGCAGACGATGCTCTAGACTAGAGTTTAACAGCAGATGGCGCTCTAGGCTGGTTCTTAACAGCAGCGGGCACTCTAGACTAGTTTTTAACAGCAGAGGGCGCTCTAGGCTAGTTTTTAACGGCAGAGGGCGCTCTAGGCTAGTTTTTAACGGCAGAGGGCGCTCTAGGCTAGTTTTCAACACCAGAGGGTGCTCTAGGCTAGTTTTTGACAGCAGAGGGCGCTCTAGGCTAGTTTTTAACAGCAGATGGCGCTCTAAGCTAGTTTTTAACAGCAGAGGGCTCTCTAGGCTAGTTTTCAACAGTAGACGCACTCTAGCCTAGTTTTTAACAGCAGACGGTGCTCTAGGCTAGTTTTAAACAGCAGAGGGCACTCTAGGCTTGTTTAACATCAGATGGCGCCCAAGGTTCGTTTTTACACATCAGACGGCACTCTAGGTTAGTTTTTTCAAATCAGACGGTGCTCTAGGTTAGTTTTAACAGCAGATGGAACTCTAGGCTAGTGTTTAACAGCAGAGGGCGCTCTAGGCTAGTTTTTAACAGTAGACGGCGCTCTAGGCTTGTTTTAACAGCAGATGGCATTCTAGCCTAGTTTTTAACAGCAGACGGTTCTCTAGGCTAGATTTTAAAAACAGACAGCTCATTATGAACACAAGTATTTCTCTTAAACCATTTCTAATTCTCTTTATAATTGAGTATTTTATTTCCAAGTGGTCTTACTAAAGAATTAGCAAGCAGAGTATGGCCATAATCAAGTATACAGCACCATCTGCTGTGGCAAACAAATCTTAGAATTGATTCAAGAGAGAATAACAATGCATTTCTCAAACTTTTCTTCACCAAATTCCACAAAATATGCAAGAACGATGATAAAAATGACAGGCTTTTCCTCAGACACACAGTGGGTAGCGCTCATACCTGACCAGAGCTCTCTCCACGTGTAGTGCAGTCTAACCCTGCACTTCTTCTGGTAGCAGATCAGCTTGTGAATGATCTGAACGCAGCGCCTAAAATAAATCAACAAGTTGTCATTATTTCCACATTTGCCAAGCACCCCAGCATTTACAACTGCATATCACAGAAACTCACACGTAAAGATCCATAGGAAATTCCTTCATCATATGAGTCACAACAAACTCCACCATCAAATCTGCCAAAAACAAACAATCATCACATAAATATTGACAAAATAAATACATATAACAGTAAGTCTTTCACAAATGTTAGACACAACTCACCCAGCACAGCACACACTAAAGGCCGACAGGGGATGTTTTTATCTGCGGCTTTCTTTCGATGTCTCATGGGCTGAAATATCAGTAAAAGAACAGATAAGAACACTAAATCGGACCCTATTGGCTTTTATATAACGTTGATTTTATTAGTGAACTGTCCCTTTAAGACCAGCCAAGAATGATTTCAGTTAAAATAACACAAATGGTACTCCAAATGGAGATGTTTTTATCTGCGACTCAGTTTCTGTTCTACATGAGTTGAAATATTAGTAAGAGACAATTTATCACAAGGAGACAAATTTGGAACCCATTGACTTCCATTGAGTTCACATTTGGGTGAACTGTCCCTTTAAGACAGGTTAAAGTAAATTTCAGTCAAAATTACACAAATGGTACTGCATATAGAGAGGCTTTATCAGCGACTTGGGATGGGATAGTAATTATGGGATAGCAATTATCAAAACAAGACAATATTGGACCCCATTGATTTTCATTGAGTTCATTATTCATGAAGTTAATTTTAGCCAAAATATCACAAATGCTTCTGCAAATGTCAATATTTGTATCTACAACTTTCTTTCAGTGTCACGTGGACATTTCTGTAAGAGACAATTTATCAAAACAAACAAAAATTTAGACCCCATTTAATTCCATTGACTTCATTTTTGGGTATACTGTCTCTTTAAGAAAGGCCAAAGTTAGTTTCAGTCCAAATAACACAAATGCTACTGAGTATTTTTTCATCCACAACGTTCTTTTTGTGTCACATGAACTTTCTATGAGACCATTTATCCCAATGGAACAAAATTGGACCCCATTTACTTCCATTGATTTCATTAAACTGTCTCTTTAAGATTAACTAAAAGAGACCAACTTCGGTCAAAATAACACCAATGACCATGCATATGTTGAGTTGTAGGCTATTTATCTGGAGTCTGAGTCTGGGCTGTACCATTTTAATCCAGGACAAGAGGCAGTCGGCTGTTTTGTATGCAAGAAACATCGTTTTCATTTGGATTCTGCCATTTATAGACGACCAAGACCTGAGGAAAGACTCTTACCATTCGGTGCAAGTTGACTCTGAAGTTCATGTTATCATCGTGGAGAAACGCATCGGCATACTGGTCCTGTTAAACAGACAGCAAGAAGACGAAAGGTCAAATCAGGGAACAAACTCACAATAATAATAATAATAATAATAATAACAACAATACCCAGAATGCATTACCTCAGCTATACAGGTCAGAATGATGAGGCATAGTCTGGCACTGTTGAGTCTGTGTTCATCTGAAAATGTACATAAATTATTGTAAGATGTGTACAAAGGGATAAGAGAATTAAATGGCTCCGTTTCAAAACCTACTTAGTGCCCTACATTGTCAGCATATTTTAAGTGCTAAGACACAGAGGCTGTTTTAAAGACAGATAGTCATGTTATCCTCTGTGATGCTTTATTTTGGCCAAATGCGCTGAATGCAGTTTAGCCGAAAATAAATAAGCATTGTAAAATCCAATTCCATAATAAGGGCCAGACGGAGTCTGCAGACGTTTTTTGCTATTTCTGCGGAGAAATTTGGTAAAAATCTACGGTTTTCTGCGGAATTATTTTGGCAGTATCATAACTAAAACCTTAATATGGGAAATAAGTAGTGATATGGACTGTCAGTAGTGATTATTAAACCACACTGAACTGAGCTAAACTGAACTGAACTTAAACACTGAAAACTGAACGGACACGGTTTCAGTTCACTGTGATCTTCTATGTGAAGCTGCTTGATGCAATCTATATTGTAAAAGCGCTAAACTAATAAAGGTGAATTGAATTGAATACATGAATTACGAGCAGGCCAAGTTTTCGTCAGTACAAAATTAGCTACTTTTCTCGTGATATGACAGACATACTTCGACACGAAATTATGTGGCCTTCTATGACACTTTCTTTTGGTCAATAGGAAGATTGCAAATATTTGTTTGGAAAAATGACGCATTGGGCGACGGAGTGGCGCAGTAGGTAGTAGAAATGCGCGGATGGCGGTTACAGCCGCGGGATCGGGCGGATGATGTGACGAAAAATACAATTGTAATTAAATTCGGGCGGGTGGTGGGCGGTTGTACTGTTTTTGTACACATAGCTGCCACACCAACGAAAAAGCCTAGGACTGACTTCACAGAATGAGAGGAGGAATCGGATACACTAATTCTGGATGAAGTACAGAAGTATTCCTCTACAAACTTCCGTATAGACGGATCAGCAGAGTAAAATCTACTTTCCTTTTAGGAGAAACAAGGCCAGTCATTCCCACGTCTACAGCTCCTTGCCAAGAGAATTCTATGCATTCCAGCAACAAGTGCTGCGAGCGAGCGCTCCTTCAGTGCAGTAGGGCGCATTGAGGCCAGGCGCTCTCGTCTGAATGTTGAAATGATGTGTCAAAATGCGTTTTCTATTAGGCTACAATAATAATAAAAAAAAAATTGTACTGTACAGTCCGTTTAATTTAGGCTATTTATTTATTTTTGTCCCTGTGCACCAATTGGAGACGGAGTTCACTGCTGATATTCTGAGAGCTTTATAGGGGTGCTTCTCATTTCTTATTAGTGTATCCTCGTTTCCTTTCCTTGCTTTCTTTCATCGTCTTTCCACCCCTATAGGGTGCGAGAGAAGGAGGCAAGGAAAAGACTCAAGGAACGAGGAATTGAATCAAGTGAAACGACACGTCCTCGTATTGTTTAGCGTCACTTCAAAGCGTCAATTACTGCTGGATTTGACTTGCACGTTTGGATTAACTGCATGTCATTAAAGTCATTCTCTTTTTTCTAATAATCAATAAAGAAACATTCATTTAATAATAAAAAGGAATAAGCCATTCAAATAAAGAGCTCAGTCAGCAGATGACGGGCGGGTGCGGTTTTAAAAATTGGTCAAAAATGTTAGTGCGGATGGATGGCGGACGGATGATGAGTTTTGGGATGCGGTTGCGGATGAAATAATAGCCCATCCGCGCATCTCTAGTAGGTAGTGCTGTCGCCTCACAGCAAGAATGTCGCTGGGTCGTTGGTTCGAGCCTCGGCTCAGATGGCGTTTCTGTGTGGAGTTTGCATGTTCTCGCTGCGTCCGTGTGGGTTTCCTTCGGGTGCTCCGGTTTCCCTCACGGTCCAAAGACGTGCGCTACAGGTGAATTAGGTTGGCTAAATTGTCCGTAGTGTATGAGTGTGTGCGTGAATGAGTGTTTGTGGATGTTTCCCAGAGATCCGCTGCGTAAAATCGTGCTGGATAAGTTGGTGGTTCATTCTGCTGTGGCAACTCCGGAATACTAAAGGGACTAAGCCGACAAGAAAATAAACGAATGAATAAAAATGACGCATTGCAACAAACATAAGAAACTCTATTTCAGACAAATGCGCTGAATGTAGTTTTTGTAGTTCAATCCCGTAATTCACTGCAACAATCAAAGTAATAACTAATAAAAAACACCGTTTTAACTTAAATGTGCACACATTTAACTTTATTTTTAATCTAATTTAACGTTTTACTTTAATTTTGTATAGTTTTGCATGATTTGCTCAAGTAGGTTCAGGGCAGGGTTAGGGGCATGCCATATTTTCAAATATTCACATAATTTATAATGGATAAAAAAAAAACGTATGAATTCTTACAAATTAGCCAAGTTTTCCTCAATATAAAATTAGCTACTTTTCGCATGAGGTTCAGGGTGCTTTCACACATAGACTTTTGTTTCGGAACCGGTCCCAGTTGTCCAGTTAGCACGGTTCGTTTGGCATATGTGAATCCACCAATCGCGCTTGGATCCACACCAAAACAATCGCTCCGAGATCGCTTGAATGAGGTGGTCTCGGCTCGATTGAAACAAACTCTGGAGTGGATCGATTGTAGTGATAAAGCTATACGATCCGAGCCCGGTTATATCAGTGTATTATGTATATGTAATAGGCTTACGGCTATATGAAGAGAGAATTATGAGCAGGGCGGGAGGTCATTCCAGACATTCCAAGTCTCCCACAAATGCACAGAGACTACAGGATGCCCGAAAATGAGTGATAATCTCCAGAAAATCGTGCATCTCCCTCCTGGTCCTCAAATACGTTGCGCACCCTTCTCACCCCTCCCCACCGCATCCCTTCTCGTTCTTCAAACACGTCACGCCCACCCTGTCAAACACCACCAAACCACCACCCCCACTGACAGCTGAGCGGGACTCTGCAAAATAAACCATGAAACTGACCAATGTGAGGAGAGTTTACTCACACGTGACTTGTTTTAGCTCTTTTGGTCCGTTTAGAAACTTTGCCGTGTGAAAGCGAACCGCACCAAGAACAAACAGCAACAATGTAACAATTTTAATTCCTGTTTCGGAACAACTGAATCGATTCACAGGTGTGAAAGCACCCTTAGACATGCTTCCCCACAAAATTCTGTTGCCAATAGAAAGATTGCAAATATTTTTAGGTATTTTTTATTTATTTCCATGATGCATTGTAATAGGCTTAAAAACATAAAATGGACAAAGCAACATTTTTTTTTAAATAAATTCAATATAATCGGATAGCAAAGCACTGATTGGTTACTAACTAAAATAAGTAATAATGTACAACCCCTGTATATTTATGCTAACAAGAGCATCCTGGAATCATTAGTGAGTTTGGATGCTGCCTTGCATTAACACGCACAGTGTTTTGGAAAACAGCGCGTTCAGAAAAGCGATGACTTGCCTTTGGTGTCCTGCATCACGATAGAGGAATATTTGAGGAACGTTATAAGAAGATTACTCGTCTGCAAGTTTGGGTCCAGAGGAAGCTCAGGATTATTCATCACTGCAGAAAAAAAGAAACAAAGAAAGAAAGTATATACTTTTGAGTTTAACTTTGAAAGATCACATTTGTAAACACGTGTCTGACTGTGATAAGCTTGCATGCCATTAAAAAAATCATAAAGTTATCTTTTAATGCCAATAAAAGGCAAGATCACTAATGAATTACTAATTAAATCATTAAATTTGTATTTAAATTGCTTTTCTAATGACTTCAGTAATATTAGTAAATAAATGTTGAATAATATGCAAATGTTCATTTTATTTAACTACATTAAAGGTTGTAAAGTAATATTTTTATACAATATTTTCTGTCATTTAGCATATATGGCATATGAGAGACTTGCTTATATATATATTTAATCAAAAAGCTCATTTAAATTAAATTAAAATTAGACAACTGAAATTGGATTTGACTTGTAAAAAAGTTAAAAAGTTATTGTTTTATATTTAACGTGTTACATTTTTTGTGACTATACTATCTGATTTTGTACAAACATTTTTCTTAACTAGGTTAATTAGGTTAAAGTTAGGGTAATTAGGCAAGTCATCATGGCAAAGATAAAATAAATCAGTTATTGAAACGGAGCTATTAAAACTATTATGATTAGAAATGTGAAGAAATCTCTTCGTTGAACAAAGAATCTTTTATTCTTACTGTGTTTTTCATTGTATTTTTTTTTTACTGTGCTTTGTTGTTTTTACTTTCTTTGGGTTTTGGGTTTTAGAAAAGCGCGTTATAAATAAAATATATTATCATTATTATTATAACAAAAATTGCAGAAAAAAAAGTGGTTTGTTCTGTAGACTGCCAAAACAAATATTGCTTAAGGAGGCAAATAATTTTGACCCAAAAATTCTTTATTAAAAAATGAAAACTGCTTTTATTCTAGCTTCCATAAAAGCAAATAAGAGTTTCTCCAGACTGAAAAAAATATTAGAGAAAATACTGTGAAAAATTCCTTGCTTTGCTAAACATCATTTGGGAAATATTGGAAAGAAATTAAATAAAGTCAGGGAGGGTGAATAATTTGACTCCAGCTGTATATTATATCAGAGATTTAATGTTTTGTTTGTTTTTTTAAAAATGATTTTATAAATGTTACATTTTCAATAATGTCATATAATAATTTTCAATCATTTTTTTGTTACTATACTAGCTGAAGATTTTGTTCAAAATTCTGTGCAGCAATAGCCAAAGATGTCTGCAGATCCTGTGTGGAATGATTCAATTGTCTGGAACCTAGTTATAAAAAAACTGCAATTAAAGGGCCTAAACATGAAAAGTAATCCCATATTTTACTTGTTCAGCAGAAAAATAATCTAATTACAGTAACTTGTTATTTGGTAATTAATTACACCGAAAACTGATTAGAATATGATTTACAAAACTAATACTGCTGTTTTTTTTTTTTTAGAATAAATGTTACATTTTCAATAATGCAAAATACGCTGTAGCTTAGAAAGTGACATATAAAAGTACAATAAATGTCTGTAATTGTGCTGAAAAAGAAACTTACAGTTTTAGAATTATTAACCCTCATGTATAATTTTCTTCCAATTTCTGCTGAACAGAGATTTTATTCAGCACATTTCTAATCGTAATAGTTGTAATAACTAATTTCTAATAACTGATTTATTTTCTCTTTGCCATGATGACAGCACATATTAGACTAAGTATTCTTCAAGACACTTCTATACAGCTTAAAGTGACATTTAAAGGCTTAACTAGGTTAATTAGGGTAAAGTTAGGGTAATTAGGCAGGTTGTTGTATAAAGATGGTTTGTATTGTAGACTATCCAAAAACAAATATAGTTTAAGGGGGCTAATAATATGGACCTTAAATAGATTTTAAATAAATTAAAAACGGCTTTTATTCTAGCCAAAATAAAGCAAATAAGACTTTCTCCAGAAGAAATTTTTTTTTGAGAAAATACAATGAAAAATTCTTGAATCTGTTCAACATCATTTGGGAAATATTAGAAAAAAAAATCTAATAAAATCACAAAAGGATGAATAATTTGACTTCAGCTGTATATTATATGAGAGATTCGATTAGACAACTGTTTATAATTGAAATTGAATTATAAACCTTAAATAAAAGTTCAAAAGGTATTGTTTTATATTTCATGTGTTCATTTTTTTGTTACTATACTAGCTGAAGATTTTGTTCAAAATTCTGTGCAGCAATAGCCAAAGATGTCTGCAGATCCTGTGTGGAATGATTCAATTGTCTGGAACAGAGTTACAAGAAACTGCAATTAAAGGGCCTAAACATGAAAAGTAATCCCATATTTTACTTCAACAACATTTACAACATCATTTGGGAAACATTTTAAAGGCAAAAATTGATGAGAGGCGAATCATTCTGACTTCAACTGTAGATGAGCTTCAGTTTTCTTTGCAGAAACACATTTAGGCTTGCTGAAAGAATTATAGCTACAAAAATAGGACATTTACTGTCTATGCTATGAACTTTTAGCTAAGGTAAAGTACAGGTTTTCTGACCGAGTAATCCGTGAACTTGTGATTGAAGTCATTTGAGCTCCATTTGCACATTCGGGCAAGAAAAACACGCCATTTCTGCCACGGGGGTTTGAGTCTGCCAGATCTGAGTGGATTTAATATTTCATACAGCTAATGGATATCAAGTTTTCAGAAGGGTGCGATGCAAAAAGCGGCATAAAAGTTAGACGAGATTCAGGAAAAAAATCTAAGTGTTGAATTGAGAGGTGCTGGCTTTACCATTCTGTAGGGTTTTCTTTATATGCCCACCCAAAACCTGCATGATTTTAGAGTCCATCATTCAACCTATTTATTTATGTTGATGTGTGTAAATTAGGGGTGGGACGATACAGGTAACTCACGATTCAATTCTGTGGCGACATTTGGCCAACGATAATGATATCATCACGAAATCTACGTGATAGTCAATATATTGAAAAAAGGATATATCATGATATATGTGACTGAAAAAGGAAAAAAAATACCCATAATAAGGAAATCTTATGCATTTATTAGTGCCAACATTTCCAACATTGTGCAAAGAAATATGCATTTGCATAATACCTCACTGCAGTAAATGATTGCCGGACGACTTGGTTTGCCCTCATTATCACCTGAGAGTAGTTCACCGTGATAGCGAACGAGGTGCATTTGTAGATTCGCAGTGTTGCTGTCATATTTTATCTTTGCAAAGCAGTTCGGGCATAGTTTTTATCCCAGTGCCTTTCCGTCAACTGTCTCGTAAAACCCGAAGTGTCTCCAAACTAGCAGCTTTGATTTGTTTTTCAATATTTTCCACCATTCTTCTCGCTACTCTTTTTTTTTTCCGCGCTTCTTTTCTGTTGTTGTTAGTTAACTTGTGTACCTTGCTGGCCGCTGCTTCCGCCTCTAACTTTACCACTTTACCAACCAGAATGGTAGATATTGGGTAGTGAGAGTGACACTGACAACGGTTAAACTAATAATTTTTTGTAATAAAATATCAATATTGGCCATTAGTTTATCGATTATTTATAGCGACAAAAAGCACAACAATATATTGCATGTATATATAAATTAATTTAGTTTTTATAATAATTTCAGCAATGTTATCGTGTAATATGCTAATGCTTAGATGATTTATGCACAATATAGTTTGGAAAGTCATATTTTCTGTAGTTTAGTAGATGTATGAAACACCAATTAAGTTATTATATTGTTTACCACCAAATAAGTGGTTTTAATTAGATTTACACAACACAGCTAGTGTTTTTCGTCCAATAATGAACGTCCAGTGAAAGCTTCATGCGACTATATTAAATTTTTATTTAGTTCCTTTACAGCATTGATGTTGAAAAGTACAAACATAATCAGTTAAATAGACTTAAGCATTCATTTGGTTGTTAAAGCGTAAAACGAGATGAAAGACCGTTTAAACGCAGGCCCTGTCAGTAGCAGCAGGCTAGCGCAGAAACTCCATTGGAAATACTGAGGAAAAATTTATTTCAATATTTTAAAGACATGGCACGAAAAAATATAATTGAATGCAGTGCTTCTTCTTTGTATCTCTCTATCCCACTTTATATAGTATCTCAGAAATAAGACATTAAAAGGGGCGATTTTGTATGGGACGACAATTAACCAGAAGCCCTGAGGCTGAAATTAAAAGTCTGTTTGCATATACCCCATTTATCATGAACAGTGTTAAAATAAGTGTAACCAAAGAGTATCACTTTTATGTGTGATGGAAGCTGAACTCACAGTCCAGAGAGGGTGGTGTTGTGCCAAGTGGTGTTGTAGGAGAGGCTGGGACGGGTGTAGCGGGTGTAGCTGCCATGTCAATCTCTGGATGACTCTGTGACAAACAAAAACATACGCTAATATAAATATCTCTCCATGTATAGCACAAGCCTAATTAGGGTAGGGCGATTAATCGGATTGAAATTGCATGCGCAACTACACAAAACTGCAATTGTTGTACATGTCTTCTTAAGGAACAGCAACGTGATTCAAAGTAAATATCCTCCGAAAGCCAGAGGGCGCTCTTGCGGAAACCAACCAATCCAAATATACATTAAAATCAAACAGGAAATCCTCTAGGGAAAATAGTGGTTGTGATGTTGACATGGTAATGGAATTTTGATACCAATCAGTACTGAAATATTAAAAACATCTATTTCCCCGCCAACATTCAAGCACTGTTGAGTGCGTAACACCATTGATTGGCCATTGTTAAGGACATGAATGCAATGGTCAATCAGCAATGTTTAGGTACATGAGATTCTTTCGATGTCAATATCGACCAATTAAACTAAATTAGAATTGAAACCATTTTTTTGCGTAGCTTATCAGTGAACTGTGATTCTGTGTAGTAAACTCTGCTCCACCTAGAGGGTAAACAGAACTGGCTTCACTGACAAAATGTGCATTCACCTCAATTAAACTGCCAAGATTTAACAGCTTTCATTAATTTAACGTGACTAATAAACATGCAACTACTTAATCATCTCACATAAAAATTTATTTCTAAACAGTCGATGGTAGTTTTGAGGCGATTTTGGAGTAAAAAAAAGCAGCTATATGTTAAAATTCATAGTTCATATGAGAAGTGACGCAAACTGCAGTCATTATTGTAGAACAATTACCTTGACGTCATTATCCGAGGATTAAACTGAATTAGAATTGAGACCAATTTTTTCCAAGATTTAACTGCTTTCGTTAATTTATTGTGACTTATAAACATGCGACCCTTGAGTCATCTCACAGAAAACTTTATTTCAAACAGTAAACGGTAGTTTTAAGGTGGGTTTGCAGTAAAAACTTTATCAAATGTTGTAATTGCGTGGTTTATTTGAAAAGCGATGCAAACAGCTGTTGTATCGTAGAACGATTATCTCGAAGTCATTGTAGACACATTAAACCGACTTAGAATCAAAGCCATTTTTTTGGCATAGCTTATCAGTGAACTAGTGTATGTCGTAAACTCTGCTCCACCTGGAGGTTTAACAGGCTTTACTGGCAAAATGCGCATGCAAAATTTGCCTCGATAAAATCAGCCAGCCCTAAGCCTAATAATACAAGCATTGCAATTACATTCTAGCATTAAATGTAATGCAAAAAAAACACAGAACTTACCTGAGCGAGAACTGTGATGAAGTTTCTGTTGAGATGCACGGCCTCGTACAGAGCCAGCAGAATGGCCTCGTTTGTCCTATACGGCAATGACATCATCAGACACATGGGAAATTTGACATAATAATACAAGGATCTAAAAACCTTAAATGGTGCAGTATAAAAGTGACACCCAGTGACAAAACTCCGTATTGTATTACTGGTTCAAAACACAAGCATGGATTATGCATCTAGCCTACATTTAATAATGTTAAAGAGGTTTAATTTGTATTAATTATATGATAAACCTTAAAATTTCACTGAAGTGCAGTGAGTGCACTATTCTGTGCTTCTGAATGGCTGTATTTACATTTCTGTCAAGTTTCATCTGGTGCAAACAGCCAAATTTGCTTATCACTGCAAATCTCACCATGTAGCGTGTTGTTAGGACACAGGGTTACAATGTAACCTGCTCACCTAATGTTTACGCTCGTAATATTTATGTTATCGGCTAATTAATAACCTCATGTGGAACTCTGAATCTGCATCTCATTTCAGAGTTTGCTACTGTCCACCGGAGGTCGCATTTCAGTTAAGGATGCATCCTTTGAGAGCCTTCCTGAGTGAATGAATGAAATATGCTGTTTTCTATTAATGCAACTCGGGGTGCTGCAATTAAATTGGCTAAACTAGCATTGGGCGGGTTAAATGGACCAAAACTAAGACAGCTGTTCAGACATGTATCTCGCATTTCCAAAGCAGAATATCTGACTTCTGCATTGTTATTTCAGATAAACAAGAATGCTTACTTAGCATGTTTCTGAAATATCTGCAAACATATTATACTATGTTTATGCTTTAGAAGAGTCAGAAACTCACATAAATGAAGTGAGTTTCCCTTAAAAATAGCAAAATATTCTTGATTTCTCTTTGAAATGAGAGTTTCGCTTAGCCCATTGGCAAATTATTTTACTTTTTTACTACATTTCTTATTCCTTTTTTGAACCCTACTGACACCGAGTTTTAACAGGAGTGTATATAAAAAGAAACTGCAACTTTTAACTTTCTGGTCACCAATTAAAATAAAATAAAGACATTAAGATGTTTTGTTTTTTACGTACTGCACTGAAAGCTTCTCATCTGCATCAGCGATAAACATACTGCCCACCTGTGGACAAAAGCAGAATTACAATAAATCAATAAATCAAAAACACTTACATCTTTATACTGTGTTCACACCAGATGCAGAAGGCGCGTCAAGCGTGAGTGATTTAAAGTAAAAACACGAATAGACATCCTGCGACGCAATACTCAGTGCGAATGGTGAAATTCATGCAAATGGCACTGCGAATTGAGCGTTTTCGCGAGTTAAAAAATCAGAACTTAAGCGAACATTCGCGCCAATCAGGAGCTTGCTCTTGTGGGGGCGTGATTGTGATGTACACCTGTTGTTGGTGTCCCGAGGGAAATCCTCCTTTAACCCTTCCCTGGATTTGTCCTGGGGAGAGACTGGAATGGGTCTGCTCCAGGCTGTCTCTGCTTTTTTGGAAAATAGTCCAATAAATTATATTCTTCTGATATTCATAACCTCCAGACTGAGTGTGATTCACTAAGAGAAAAGTCGAAAACCACAACATTTCTGGCAAAAAAAGGTTATAACCACTGCTTTAAGGTGTTTATACAAACTTTGCTCTCATGTTTTACTTTGGATTGTACTTGTTTTCATTGAGGATGTTGCGATTGGATTTACTGATCTGTATATTTTGCGGTTTTATTATTTTATTAATTTTTCTGATAATCGTGTGATACTTTTTCCCCCTTCTGTCTAATGTTTGGGTTTTGCTGTTTGTCGTTGTTTCGCGGTTATGTCATGTCATTTGGGTTTTGATTTCCTGTCTTACTATTATATGTTTGCGATACACTGTTGGCCCCCCCTTGAAAATGAGATAATGCAATATGAATATTAGATATACCAGCCTGATCTCACGAGGAAACATAACTATTTTACGTTTTGTCAGTTAAGTCGCATGAAAATGTACGATTTTAAAAAGAAGGCGTGGCACCAAACCCCGCCCCTAAACACAACTATCCGCTTTTTAAGTGGTGACGTGTTGATGACGTATGTAATACTGTTTCCAGGTCCAAGCTGCCACTCATTTCAGCTGAGAAATTTTTCATTTATGATTACTTTTAATTCTTATCACACATTAAAGTTAATTTTATATAAAGTCATAGAGTACAAAACAATCTCTGGGCTTGCAGCATAACAAATATCAACATTAACAATTTATAAAAAAAAAAAACGAATCACTTTCTGGTCATCGGATATTAGGCATAGACACATATACATCGCGGTTGTGAGTTTCGAAAGTATTACAGCCATTTTTAAACGTTTATTATTAACATTTCATGAGTCTCCCCATACGGTTGAATAGAGCGCTTGGACCCGAAAGCTGATTCACGTGACATCACGCTTAACAAGCCGATAGGGAGATGAGTACCTGTCATTGGGACATGAGCAAATCATACTAAAATGCACAAATGAGATTGTACAAATTCATACAAATTAGCAATTAAATCAAAAAGTTACGAATTGTGAGATTGTTGGACATAGTATTATCGCGATAACAATATAATATATAATATAACCCTAATAGGAAGTGACCAATTTATCTGTACGTAAAAGCTTCTGCATTTGGTAAATATTTATGAGATGTTCATGGACTAGAAACACAGGTAATGATAAGTGGAAAAGGTTTTTTACCATGCTGGAAAGGGTGGAGAAAAAGCCTCCCTGGTTTTCCTCTTCTTTTTCTTTATACTGCCTGCGTAAATCAGATGAATACATGAAATCTTTCATATAAATACCTCTAAAAAACACACACACACACACACACAAATAACAAAGATGTTACCTGTTGTACTCCGTAAGTGCATGATGGATGACCATTCCCAATCCCTACGAAAAGATGAATTATGTTAGATCTCCACATGACGTATAAATCGCCATAAGACAACTCTATATTAATACTAACTATATACAGTTGAAGTCAGAATTATTAGCCCTCCTACTTCATCTTTTCTGTTTAAAGGAAAGATTTCAACACATTTCTAATCATAATAGTTTTAATCAATCATTTCTAATAACTGATTTATTTTATCTTTGCCATGATGACAGCATATAATATTAGACTCGATTTTTTCAAGATGCTTCTACACACCTAAAAGTGACATTTAAAGGCTTAACTAGGGTAATTCGGCAAGTCATTGCATAACGGTGGTTTGTTCTGCAGATAATTATAAAACAAACATTGCTTAAGGACCATGAATGCATGAAAAGAAACATCTTCAACGTACCAAACGTCTTGACTAAACTACTCGAACTAAAAAACAAAACGGCACAAGCTGCATCCCAAATGGCACACTATACACTATGCACTCATGCACTTACACACTCAACAGGATAGTATATGTATGTAGTGTTGTCCCAAATGGCACACTAATGTTTTTTTACTAAGCGGAAATTCAAACCGTTTCCCTGATGACGTTTGACGGTGGCCAAATCAGTGAAATAAACAACCGAATTATCAAACAATACCTGCCGTGAGTATTGCCGCATTCACCATCGGGAGGCGCTATAATCACTCGTAGTAGAATTTTGCTTTCACCATCCAAAATAAATAAAGTTATCCAACATGTGCGTCCGATAGCTCCGCCCCTTCCGCTACGTAAGCAAACCTGCGGTCGTTGAGTGCCTGAAGTGTCCATCAGTCCATCATTACACACTTCATTTTAGCGGCTGAATGAGTGCATCATCCGGGTAATTAAAGTGCACTTAATTTTTTTTAGAGTTTTCAGTATGAACACACTACTTACACTATTTATAATACAAAATGGCGTAGAATAGTGCATAAGTATGCGATTTGGGACACAGCTACACTCTCCTGAACCTAATTATTACTCAAGAGAATCAGTTAACTGGACGAGTTCACGAACAAGCTCATTGCAATCTCGCATAGATTTTAGACAAGAGCATTTATCATGAATCAAAATAAAACTAAATTTCTCTCAGACTAGTCCTCGCAAGAGAGAGACTGTCCTCACGGAGACCCATTTATCACCAAGCCCCAAGAAAGAGTAAGAGTGAGTGTGATCGCCATAGCAGTTAGGGCCGGCTTTTTAAATGCTATGCCGACCAGCGATTGGTGGTGCGATCCCAGTGTCAGCGGGAAACATCATCAGCATGGAATGAGGATCCTCCAATGCCGTTCTTCCCTGAAGCACACATAAAAGACACACCCACACACAGACAGAAGCGCACACACATAACCCCAAAGTATGTTCCTCAGGGGAACAAAACAAGGCTAATAATATTGACCTTAAAATAATTTTTAAAAAATTAAAAGCTGCTTTTAATTCTAGCCGAAATAAAACAAATCAGACTTTCTCCAGAAGAACAAATATTAGAGGAAATACAGTGAAAAATTCCTGAATCTGTTCAACATCAAGGAAATATTTAAAAAAGAAACAAAAATAATAAATGAATAAATAAAAATGTAAAAAAATAAAACAAAACAAAAATCACAGGAGGGCGAATCATTTTGACTTCAACTGTACATATAGCTCAATATTTAATAATGATTGTCCATAATCACTCACGTCCAGTGTGGGCTCGTCGTCCACTATTGATAATTTGACGATGTACGGATTTACAGACTACGAGGAAGACAAGAAACAATAAGTCTCACAGAGATATTGAAACAAAAGTCTCAGATGTTGCAATATTGCGTGCAAACTTCAGTGCTAAATTTGAGGATATATGAAGAGTTCAGGTGCTAAACGCCACTTCCACCAAAAATGAGCTAATGATATTGAGCGAATGCTTTAAGCACGTAATACACCATCAACAAATAGATTTGCTTCTAATTATCTGAATCGCAGTGTGAGCACATATAACAGTTTGATGGGCAAAGGCAAGTGGCATTTATGCGACTTTTGCCATCTACCGAGAACCAACCAGAAGACGCAAATCGAATCATATGTTTTCAATGTAAAGCTGATCTGCTGACTTTTATGAGGCTGTTTTACTCCGCTTTCGATTTCAATTTTAAAAGATGGAGTTCGATGAACTGGACAAGCCTGTCCGCCTGTCAGCGCATGGCAAATGAAAACGTCCCTTACCTCAAAACTCTGTGCATTATAAGGAAAAGAAAACACACTGTACAGTCAGAAGTTTAGCATGCATTCATAACATGTTTTTGCGCGGCTGTGCAACTTTGAATGAGTCTGATTTACTATACATTAAACAGCAACTGCGTTTCACGAAAGACGGAGTTAAGATGCCGTTCTTTCATCCCACGTGGATGCTATGAGGATAAACAAAAGACCAAGACCTCGAGTATGGTGAGAATGAATGAATGACAGCTTCTAAAAGTGTCTGAGAGGCATCCCTATTTTGCCCAGAAGGCCTACCCTGTGTTTTATTTGCTAATTTAAGCTCTTTTTAAAAGACAAATGTAAAGTATAAAACTCTACATTATTTATATTACTTCATAATACGTCTGATCAGCTTTTTAATATTAATGGACAAAGCACAGATAATGAGGTTTCACAATGTTTTAAACTACAATAGTTGAATCTTCCAAGCTTAGCTTACAATGTTTACATCGTTGTACTTACATTAAATCTAAATCCCAAATATCCGAAAATGACAACAGACTGCTCAGATTTAATTAATGTTATTGCTTAATGCACTTGATAGATTTCATTTATTCATTTTCCTTCTGCTTTTTCCCTGGTTTATCACAGCGGAATGAATCGCCACTTACTTGACAGATTTATATATTTTTAATTTTAGGTGTTTTATGTGTTTTTAATTCAATCTTTAGTGATTTTCAACTAATTACACTGTCTTGTCGTGGATTTAGAGGTTTTTGCAAAAAAAAAGCAGACGTGGATTTAGCTGGTTTTGACGCAAAAGAAAATTGACCTTGTTAAAAAACCAAAGAATTGTCTAAAGTGGCACTTATGAAAAAATGTATTTTATTTACTAGCTAATGACCTTATTACATAAAAAAAAAGAAACTTCTGAACATAATTATAGGAGCCTGATAGAAAATGCTCATTCACAAGAAAAGAGGTCTGATGGATTTAGAGGGATTTTGCATCTGAACTCTTCATACAGACTAAAATAAAGGCGTATTTACTTCATATTTCCTGTAGTTGACCAGTAGCGCTAACAGAACGACAGAATCATATCCATGCTGGGATCGACTGGAAACATCTGACAGGATCTGAACAAAAAGACGCAAATTAAATGAATGAAATTAGCATTTAGATAAGAAAAACGATTTAATGGAAAATCAGAGTTTTACCTGTAAGATGGCCTCAAATATACTGTTGATCATCACATACTCCAGTATGGTGTTCTGGCTAATATTATCGGTCACCTAAAAGAAAAAGACAACTTTTTTAAAGCCCACAAAACCTACTACAGTTTGTAGAAATCGTCACTGTTGTAACTGTTATATTGATAATATTAATCAAATTAGTAATAATTAAAGTAATTGTTGCTGCAAAAGTATTTCTACCCAATGTATTAAATAAACTGAGGTTTGTTGGCATATGCTGTGGGAAATAAGTATTGAACACATCACCATATTCACCATTTGCCGTTGGCTTGAAATTTTCACCAGATCTTTATACAACCAAAGAAATCCAAATAGGCAAATAAAACAAATCTAATTAGTTTACAAATTAAGTTATGCATAATAAAAAAGAAATGACGCAGGAAAAATGTATTGAACACATGAAGGGAGCTGTAGTTTGTCAGTGAAAGACAAGACAGCAGCTGAAATCTCTCAGTAGCTCTTCAGCAACCCTCTGCCCTTCCTCAGTGTAAATGAATATCAGCTGCTTCAGTTTAACATCTACAATAGAAGGAGGATGAAGATGAACCCAGGGTGGACATTTCAGCAGGACACTCATTCAAAACACAGCCCAGGAGACTCTCAGATACTTTCAGAGAAAGGAAATCAAGCTGTAGAATGGCCCAGCCAATCACCTGACTTAAATCCAATAGAAATTACACGATAAAGCTGATATTTGATAAACGATACTCACAGATCCATCAAGATTTTGACACTCTGTTGAAGTCTGTAAGATACTCACACCCGAGCAATGCATGAGGCTTCATTCTCCATACTGGAGGCGTCTTTAAGCTGCCGTCACCAATGTAATTATTAAATACATTGCAGTAGTTCAGCACTTTCTCCTTGTGTTATGTCATTGTTATTACACATAACTGGCTTTTTTTTGTTTGTATTTTTGTGTTTGTATTGTTTGGATTTACCAAAATCTGGTTCAATTCCATGTCAACAGCTCCTTTAGATAATAATATCATTCCCAGGAAAAACAAGACGTGTTCAATACTTTCCCTCCCACTGTATATTACTGTTTAGGCTGATAAGAGTATGGTAAATATTATTTATGACAAATAAAACAAGTGAATATCAATATCAATATAGATAAAGAGGAAGAAAAATGTGCAATTGAAGTGTAGTGTGAACACATGATCTGCAAAATACACCTCAAAAAAATAAGTTTCATTTACAAACATGAAGAAAAATGTATTTTAGTGTGCTTTCACACCTACACTCTTGTTTGGGAACCTGTCTCGTTTGCCCAGTTAGCGCGGTTCGTTTGGCATATGTGAAACCACCAATCACGCTTGGGTCCGCAGCAAAACAAACGCTCCGAGATCGCTTGAATGAGGGAGTCTTGGCTCGATTGAAACTCTGGAGTGGATTGATTGTAGTGAGAAAGCAAACGATCCAAGCCCGGTTATAACACAGTGTTTTATGGATATGTAAAAGGCATACAGCTATATGAACGGAGAGTTATGAGTAGGGCGGGAGGTCATTCAACAGACATCCCAAGTCTCCTGGAAGTCTCGGTAGTCTCCCGCAATTGCACATAGACTCCCGGATGCCCGCAAACGAGTGATAATCTCCCGGTAATCACGCGTCTCCCTCCTGGTCCTCAAATACGTCGCGCACCCTTCTCACCCCTCCCCACTGCATCCCTCTTTAAGTTAAAACAATTATTTGTAGAGTAAATAAATTCACAAATAATTACTGTGAAACATGCTAAACTAAAAGTGAGGATTTAATTTAAGAACAATATAATGAAAATGTATAACCTTAAAGTAAAAATCTGTTACACTTTATTTTGATGGTCCGTTTGTTGAATTAAAGTTTCATTGCATCTTCATAACAACTAATTCTCATTAGATTATAAGTAGACTGTTAGGTTGGGGTTTGGGTTAGTGTAAGTTAAACATGTACTTGCTAAGTTTCTTATAGTCAGTTAAACGTCAGCAGTATCAGCAGATATTAAGGAGACAGTCTACTAATACTCAAATGGACCATCAAAATAAATTTTTACCGTAAAAAGAAAAACTATTCGATTTTGTAATTACATTTCGTACAAATAAATTTTCCAAATAGGAAAATATTGGTAATTTATATGCTCAAATATATGCTTGATGCAGGGGTCACCAGTCTCTGTCCTAAAGGGCCGGTGTCCCTGCAGGGTTTAGCTCCAACCTGCCTCAACACACCTGCCTGGGTGTTTCAAGTATACCTAGTAAGACCTTGATTAGCTTGTGTTTGATTAGAGTGGGAGCTCAAATCTGCAGGTCACCGGCCCTCCAGGAACAAGTTTGGTGACCCCCTGCTCTAATGAATGAATGAACGAACGAACGAACGAACGGATCGACCGACCATTCAATCAATCAACCAATCAATCAATCAGTAATTTAAATAATATACAGTATAAACAGTTGTCAAAATTCAAAAAGTCAAACTTATTCGCTTTTCTGTGGATTTTCTTTCTCAAATATTTCCCAGATGATGTTGAATTTTTCACAGTATGTCCGATAATATTTTTTCTTCTAGAAAAAGTCTTATTTGTTTTATTTCGGCTAGAATAAAATCAGTTTTTAATAATTTTAAAGCCATTTTAAGGTCAATATTATTAGCCCCTTTAAGCTATATTAGTTTTGGATTGTCTACAGAACAAACCACTGTTATACAATGACTTGCCTAATTACCATAACTTTACCCTAATTAACCTAATTAAGCCTTTAAATGGCACTTTAAGCTGTATAGAAGTGTTTTGAAGAATATCTAGTCTAATATTATTTACTGTCATCATGGCAAAGATAAAATAAATCAGGTATTAGAAATGAGTTATTGAAACTATTATGTTTAGAAACGTGTTGATATCTTCTCTGCGTTAAACAGAAATTGGGGGGGAAAAAATAAACAGAGGGGTGGATAATTCAGAAAGGCTAATAATTCTGGCTTCAACTGCATATATATGTGGGTTAGCAGGTAAATATGTTTGTTTTTGGTGCAGTGTATCGCCCCATTGATTCCACTGCATAAGTAAATGAGGAAAGTGGAGTGGAGCACAAATAATGCAAACAATTTTCATATGATCTGAAATGAAATGCAGATTTTGTCCATAAAGTGCACAGAAGAACAAGCGTGCGGATCTTACAGTGACGAGACACAGCAGCAGTTTTAGACACAAACTCTTGAGGCTCTCGGATCCGTCTCCACACAGCAGACTGTCCAGACTCTCCATCAGCTCCTGTGCAAACCATCAAAACACAACTTCAACAACACAACAACCAAGACATTCATATTTCTTTAGGCTTAGTCCCTTATTTATCAGAGGTCGAACAGAGGAATGAACTGCCAACTATTTTGGCATATGTTTTACGCCGCTGATGCCCTTCAAGCCGCAACCCAGTACTGGGAAACACTCATCACACACACACACCCTCATATACTATGGTCAATTTAGTTAATCAATTTCCCTATAGCACATGTGCTTGGACTGTGGGGGAAACTGGAGCACCTGGAGGTTCAGGATTGGTAGAGCTACGCATCAATGAATTGGCTCTTCAGTGTTTGAACTCTCAGTAATGACTAAATCACACTGAACTGAGCTAAACTGAACTGTACTGAACTTAAACACTAAAACCTGAACCACACTGTTCCAGTTACTATGACCATTTATGTGAAGCTGCTTTGACACAATCTACATTGTAAAAGCGCTATACAAATAAAGCTGAATTGAATTGAATTGGAGGAAACCTATGCCAACACGGGGAGAACATGCAAACGCGAACCAGCAACTTTCATGATGTGAGGCAACAGTTCGCCACTGTGTCGCCAAAAACAAAAGATTGCATTTAAATAAAAAACGAACCTTCATCCTGAGCTCGGCTTTGTCGAAGCCTATCAGCATGTTGATGATGTCGAAGCCGGTGGCGGATTTGTTTTTTTGGTGAACTCCTCTAAACAGCGCACAGAGCGTCTGCAGAAACAAAGCAAAACATGTCTTGTTTTTGTCGTTTAAGATAAAAGTTGGTCCCACTTGATATTAAGTGACCTTAACTACTATGTACTCAAAGTTAAATGAAGAATTTAGTACAATGCATCTATTATGTACATGTTTTTACATTGTACTAATATATTTGCAAAATGATCTGGCTTGCAATTACATATTTCTGTAATTACATTTAGAATTACACGGTTGACCCTTCCTTTATTTTAACCCAACCTTTAACCTAACTGTCCCTGACTTCACTCTGAGCCCACTTCAAGAGCACCAGAATTGTTGTGCAACACTACATGAACACCGTGGGTACACTGTACTTATTTTCGGATTTAAATACATAGTAATCAAGGCCACCTAATATAAAGTGGCATCTAAATGTCTTATAAAACACAATTGCAAACATGATTAGAAATATCAAGCTTTTTCCCTAAATATATTTATTGGGTTTTGTTTGAACTTCAGAACAAACTAAAGAGAAAAATAGAGAAACATTAAAAGCTCTGAAATCAAACAAATGGTCAAAAGGATGAAAGTAAATACATAAATGAAATACACACATTCAAATAATCACAATACATAACAAAAAATAAAAATATGAAGAAATACACTCACTGGCCACTTTATTAGGTCAAATTTAACGCACATTTCTAATCACAGCGTTCATACACATTTTTACCAGTAAAATTCCATGACTTTCGATCACACTGAACACTTTTCGGTTTTGAGAACGCGAGGTGCATCGTACTGCTTTTTTATTAAAGAGAAAGGCAGTGCACTGTGCTTTTTATGTCGCTAGGCAACCACTGCACCACTGCTGTTGATATCGTTATAATTGTAATATTTTTTGATGTGGTGATATTCAGAATTTCAGAAGTCTTACAGCTTCAGATAACTTGAAAGTGACCTAAAACAGCTAATTATAGCGTGTGCATGAATACATTTACTATGTTTTTGTTTCATGCAATGTCTACATACAGTTTTCGTGGTAAAAGAAAAGCGATGCATGTTTAAATTTATTACAGCATATCTTAAAATACGCAGCAATCTATTTAGTTTCAGTTTATACTTAGCAACTCGATTAAGATAATCTGCTACATTTTACACAGGCTCATGAAAATTGGACAATAGAAGATTGGAAAAACCCTGGTCTGACGAGTCTTGATTTCTGCTGCCACATTCGGATGGTCGGGTCGGAATTTGGCGTCAAAAACATGAAAGCATGGATCCATCCTGCCTTGTCTCAACGGTTCAGGCTGGTGCGGGTGATGGTGTAATGGTGTAGGGGATATTTTCTTGGCACGCTTTGGGTCCATTAGTACCAATTGAGCATTGTGTCAACGCCACAGCCTACCCACGTATTGTTGCTGACCATGTCCATCCCTTTAAGACCACAGTGTAACCATCTTCTAATGGCTACTTCTAGCAGAACAACCTGCCATGTTATGTCAGACTGGCTTCCTGAACATGACAATGAGTTCACTGTACTCAAATGGCCTCCACAGTCACCAGATCTCAATCCAATAGAGCACCTTTGGGATGTGGTGGAATGGGAGATTCGCATCATGGATGTGCAGCAGACAAATCTGCAGCAACTGCGTGATGCTATCATGTCAATATGGGGCAAAATCTCTAAGGAATATTTCCAGTACCTTGTTAAAACTATTCCATGAAGGATTAAGGCAGTTCTGAAGGCAAAAAGCGGTCCAACCCGGTACTAGTAAAATGTACCTAATAAAGTGGCCAGTCAGTGTATTTAAGCCTTCAAATGTCACTTTGACCTGAATACTAGTATCTTGAATAATATCTAGTCAAATATTATTTACTGTCATCATGGCAAAGTTAAAATAAATCAGTTATTAGAAATAAGCTATTACAACTATTATGTTTAGAAATGTGTTGAAAAGATCCTCTCTCTCTTAAACTGGGGGAATAAAACATACAGGGGGCCAATAATTCTGACTTCAACTGTGTATTCCAGCAAAACAAAACATTGCGATGTCAGTTTTTTTCCAATATTATACAGCCCCACTTCGTACAAATATTCTCCAAATGCTGATGCGTTGTACCTGAAGAGCATTGACTACTTTGATCTGGTGCTCTTCGGCCAGAGCTTGAACACAGTGATGAAACAAACTGTTGATGTTGTCTTTGATCTTCATGAACTCATCTCCATCCAGAGACTCCAGCTTCCCCTCCAGATACTCCAGATTGACCTGAAAGAAAATACAGAGATCAATAATATACAGCATAAGTTTTAGTTATTATACTTCTGAATGTAATTTTTGTATGCAGTCTTGGTCAACATTGTGATAATAATACTGTATTTCTCAATAAAAGCTTCAGCAAACTAATCGCAAGAACAAAACTTGATACCATCAAAAGCCTAGGATATCTGCCACTGACCTTCATCAAGAAGAGCTCATCCCAGAAGCGAGGACTGTTCTTAGTCGGGTCTTCTTTCTGTTGGCAAAGAGCAAAAACTTTGTTCAGGGGTCTAATACGACTTCATGACATAATCCTGGATTATTTTGTTAGCCTTTCCTTTGTGTTCAATTTACCTTAAGTTCATATTTATTATACATATTTAAAAAAAAAACAGGTATTTTATATACTCATCTATAGTTTAAATTTATTACCCTTTCGTTATGTTTGGGATAAAAACATCTACATTTAAAATTTAAAAAAAAAAGCTTAGTTAGTGGTTTTTATATGGATTTAAAGGCCGATCAAACTGAACACTTTTCAGTTTTGAGAATGCGAGGTGCTTATTAAAGAAAAAAGCAGTGCACTGCGCTTTTTATGTCGCTAGGCAACCACTGCACCACTGAGCGCTGCTGTTGATATTGTTATAATTGTAATATTTTATAATGTTGCGATATTCAGAATTTCAGAAGTCAAACAGCTTCAGATAATTTGAAAGTGACCTAAAACAGCAAAATATAGTCTGTGCATAAATACATTTACGATGTTTTTGTTTACTCCATGTAGTTCTGAGAGCTGATTTTCTCAGACATATCAAGGTAAATGCACAAAGGTCTCCCTCACTCACTGACTCACTCATACTATAGTCCAAATAAAAGCCAGAAACTAAGCACTGCACTATGCACTGCAACTGATGATAATCGGTAAAAACACAAATTGTACCCCTTCCCAAAAGGGAAAACCACCAACAATCATGCATGATTACATGGTGTCGTGGCTTTGCAACTAAAAAAATGGCATTATAATGGAAGTCAATGAGGTAAAAAAAAAGCCACCAACATAACGAAAGGGGAGTCAATTTGCCAAAAGTGTACTGTTGGGTTCTTGACAATCCTGAAAGCATTTTCATTTTTTTGCATTTACTTTTAAAAAGTTTTCATCACACCACTCAACCAATGAACATAAACAGATTGTTTATTGTTATTATTAGTGCCTTACTGAATGAACACTGTGCTACATCCGAAATACTGCACTATTATGTCTTTCTTTTCTTTTTTATTCCTTTAAAACATTTTCAAAACATTCCTTTAAAACAATTTTATTAATTTTTGCTTTTTATTGTTTTTATATCTTATACTTGTATTTTATGTTTCTTTTACTCCTGTTTATGTAGAGCACTTTGCATTACCATTGTGCATGACATGTGCTATATAAATATAAAATAATATTTTAATAATCAATAATTTGTGTTTTTTTCATCAACTAAATTGAAGCACAAATTACTCAATTTAGGTCAGAATGATTTCTCTATAATTTTTCAAACTCTTCTCACTTTTTATGGGTTTCAGTCTTCTGGGGCCACATGTATCAACGCTGCGTACGCACAAAAACTTTGCGCACGCCAAGTTTCACGCTCACGTTTGGATTTACTAACGATGAAATGAACATGAGAATGTGCGTTGGTCTACGACAACTTGTCTGGCGTACGTGCATTTCTTGTGTGTGTTTGTTTTATTTCCATTGGCGACTCCTAGAGGCAGTTGTGTTAAATTGCACACTACAAAGTATCTTTGAGCCGTGCAATGGCAGCTGTATGAGACGGGATCATCCGCATATCTAGCATGTATATAAGGTTTCCATATTATGCAGTTGACCAGCCAAAAATTAAAGCGCAATTTTCAGCGATCACCGGTTTTCCCAATGTAATCGGAGCGATCGACTGCACGCACATTGCTATAAAGGCGCCATCTGAAGACGAATATGCATACGTGAAATCGGAAACATTTCCATTCTATAAATGTGCAATTAATTTTTGATGCTTAAATGAGCTTAACATAATACACACACTTATTAATGATCCCTACTTGTCTTCCTCGTGATGAAGAGTAGGCAAAATCTGATATGTAGTGAGGGAAAAAAGAAGATGAGTTCATCAGACGCTGGATTCGAACCGAGTTCAAGATTGATAGTGTCAAAACATGTTACCATGCGCTTCACCAGCTACGCCACTCGCGCAGTTGATGTACACTCTCTTTAATTTTGTCGTCTCTGTCTATCAAACAGGCGAGAGTCACTCTATTTGCACTTAGCCTAAATAGACACTACAAAATTGTACACCTTTACATCTGGCTACTTCTTTTTTAATTCACTCACAGTGCGATGTTCAGACCCCACCGCGTTAACCGCGTCAGCTAAACTCTCCCACTCTATTTTTTTTTCTTTTGTTATTAATTCTGAAGGACAAATTTGCAAATACACCGCTTTTTTCCAGTCTACCTCTGTTAAGAGCACGTCCAATTCACATTCTGTTCAAAGTTTATCTTTTTACTTGCTTTTGTCATTGCTTTTTCATTTGGTTTTGCCAAAGTCGAGTCATTAGCATATTCATTAGGGGGAGGAGGCAGGGAGGGGTTTTGCACTCGTGCACATGCTCTCAGTTTCACGTTAATTCGGATATAGAAAGAGTATATGCGTAGGATTCAGCGTACGCAGTGTTTCATACATCTGCTAAAGTACATTTACAGCCTTGTCAATACGCAATGTTTTAGTATGAATTCAACGCAAGTCTTCGTACACGAGGCCCCTGGTGAACACAAAAAAGGATACTCTAAAAAATGTTGAATAAAAACAGCTATTATCATCAATAGTAGGAACAAAATAACTTTATATTTACCTTATTTATACTTAAAGCCCCTTATTTTGAGTTGAACAGATAAAAAAAAGAGACTCAAACAGGTTTGGATCAAGCTGAAGGCGAGTAAATGATGACAGAATTCATTTTTAGGTAAACTATGGCTTTAACATGCATCTCTGAAATGAAAATAATAATGAAATAACTTACCATGAATATCTCATCATACATCAGCACCACCTTCTCCTTCAGCGGTTTCTTTGAGGAGGACGTTCTCCTCAGCAGACCTGCTTTCTTCTCAGTCTGAGCCATAGCTAACAAACACACACACACGCTACAAAAACACACATTAGTAAGACTAAATCTTCCTTACTTCAGGCAAGACACTGCGAGTGAAGAGGGTAAAAAGCCTAATATATCTGTCTTTACTAGTTTAAATACAGATGAAGGAAAAATTATGATCCCTCCGGTGTTTTTATATATATGTATATGAGCAATTCCAGCGTTATGGATGTGACATTTGCAGTAAAAACTCAACACATAAATTGACAGAGAAAGTATATGGCTGATTCCAGCGTTATGGATGAGACATTTGCAGTAAAAATTCAAAACATAAATTAGCAGAGAAAGTATACGTTAACATTATATTGAACCATCTGTTTATATTTTCCAAAACAACTAACCACAGAGTTATGGGATCAAAAAAATTCAATCTGTGAACATTTTTATACTTTAAATGTGGAAAATAAACAAGCGTTATGGATGTGACAAAAAAAGTCTGCGAGTTTACAGTATACAACATATTTCGTAGAAATTCTGTGAATTAAACTGCACAACCCAAAATAAATAATGCTCAACAAAAGGTTAAGAGTTGGCTCTTTATAGAACAAAACTGATTGATTTTATTTTATTTTGACATTTTTGCATTTTTGAGGGAAAAGCTTTGTTATGGATGTGACACTTTTTCGTTATGGATGTGACGGATGTGAAATTGCCATTTGTTTGACTTTGGTAAATCAAATATAATAGTTTGAAAACATTGACAGAGACATTTTTAAGTATTTTTAAAGTACTGTAAAACACTTGCCTGCGCAAAAAATGCAGAAACGGTTTTGCTATTTTGGTGAAAACATTTTTCTTTTCATGGCAAGGTTGACATTTTCATGGAATTGCTCATATGTTAACATTATATTGAAAAATTTGATTATATTTTCTAGAGCAACTAGCCACAGAGTTTTGGGAGCAGAAAAATATCAATCTGTAAACGTGTTTTGTACTGTAAATGAGGAAAATAAGCATGCGTTATGGATGTGACAAAAAAGTCTGAGAGTTTACAGTATACAACACACTTTGTAGAAATTATGTGAATTAAACTGCACAACCCAAAAGAAATAATGCTAATCAAAAGGATTAGAGTCGGCTCTCTACAAAACAAAAATGATTGGTTTTTTTTTATTTAATATTTTCACATTTCTGAGGAAAAAGTGTCGTTATGGATGTGACATCTCTCTGTTATGGATGTGACGCATGTGAAATTACCATTTGTGTGACTTTGGTAAATCAAAAAGAATAGTTTAAAAAACATTGACAGATGCATTTTTGAGTATTTTTAAAGTACTGTAATATACTTGCTTACACAAAAAACCCAGAAATGGTTTCCGTATTTTGGTGAAAACTTTATTTTTTTTTCATGGCAAGGTTGACATTTGCACGGAATTGCTCAAATAAATATATATATATATATATATATATATATATATATATATATATATATATATATATATATATATATATATATATATATATATATTTCCCAAGTGATGTTTAACAGAGCAAGGACATTTTTTACAGTATTTTGTTGTTTGTTTGTTTTTATTTTGAGAGGAATAAAAGCAGTTTTCAATTGTTTAAAATAACTTATAATTAGGTCAGCCTAATATTTTTATTTATTTTTTATTTGGCTAAAGAACAAACCACTGTTGTCCAATAACTTGCCTAATTATCCTAATTAACCTTTAAATGATACTTTAAGCTGAATACTAGTGTCTTGAAAAAAAATATCTAGTCAAATATTATTTACTGCCATCATGGCAAAAACAAAAAAAAAATAGTTATTAGAATTTAGTTTCCTGTATTCTATATTATAATTCCACAATATGTATAATACACTACCTGACAAAAGTCTTGTCATCAATCTCAGTTGTAAGAGCCACAAATAATAACTTGACTTCTAGTTGATCATTTGGAAAAGTGGCAGAAGATTTTGGATTTTTCTGATGAATCATCTGTTGAGCTGCATCCCAATCATCACAAATACTGCAAAAGGCCTACTGGAACCAACATGGAGCAAAGATTCTCATAGAAATCAGACAATTTTTGTAAAGGAAACATCATGGTTTGGGGTTACATTCAGTATGAGGGCGTGCAAAAGATCTGCAGAGTGGATGTCAACATCAACAGCCTGAGGTATCAAGACATTTGTGCTGCCCATTACATTACAAACCACAGGAGAGGGCAAATTCTCCAGCAGGATAGCGCTCCTGCTCATACTTCAGCATCCACATCAAAGATCCTGAAAGCAAAGAAGGTCAAGCTGCTCCAGGACTGGCCAGCCCAGTCACCAGATATGAACATTATTGAGCATGTCTGGGGTAAGATGAAGATTGAAGATGAACACAAAGTGTCTTGATGAACTCTGGGAGTCCTACAGGAATGCTTTCTTTGCCATTCCAGATGACTTTATTAATAAGTGATTGGAGTCATTGCAGAGATGTATGGATGCAGTTCTCCAAGCTCATGATGGAGTCAGACACAATATTCAGTCTGTCTCCACTGCAGCAGACTTTATATTCTATACTAAACATTATTTCTTTTCAGTGACAAGACTTTTGTTTAAGCAAACTCAGACCTTACTGTCCTAATGAAATTGTTAAAAATCAAGGCATGACCATTTTTTATTGTGCTCAAATAAGCGTAATCTAGAGGCCTTTACCTTTTATATAAGCCACTTCTGATACCAAATCATCAACTAGAAGTCCAGTTATTATTTGTTGTTTCTAAAACTTGGATAGGCGACAACAGATCAGGTAGTATGTGCAGAAAAGCAAAATATCACAGTGTCATTTTTCTCCAATATTGTGCAGCCCTACTTGAAAGTGTAAATATGTTACGTTTTTGTTCCACTGGCCTGAAAAAAATACTTTAAGAAAAGCCAAAAAGGTTGAAATATCAAAACTGACAGAAGCATAAAAATAGAGCTTTTGTCCACAGTGTCATAGAGGTAAAGTTGGTTTAATATGCACACATTCTTTCATTTAGTAGTCTCTATATTGTTTACCATGTTACTTTGAATATTCGATAAGAATTAGCATGCAAGTATGACTTCTAAACAACAGTAACACTATCTAATTCACCGTGAGCAATGCTGTACTTTGATAGTCATTTGCTGCAAATATGATTTTCCTATTTAGAATTTGCAAAGAATACTTTTCTGAAATGATATTATTAAGGGGAATGTCTGAAAATCCGAATATAAAACCAACTTTACCTCCATCACAGTGTCTTGCCTCAAATTCACAGTGTCTTGCAGTTAATTCTGGCTACTCAGGGGTTTAAATGAGGTATAGATGGTTTTATATTCGCACTTTCAAACCTTTGGCGTTTACTAAATAAAACTGGTAAAAAATTGTTGTTATGTTAGAACTATGGAGGTTAGTATTATTTATTTATTTGGTTTTTTATTTATTCATTGTTTTATTTATGCAGAAGTTTATTTATTTGTTCATCTATTTATTTGGGTGATTATTTGAGTATTTATTTATTCGTTGTTTTATTTTTGTAGGAATTTATTTATTTATTTATTTATTTGGGTATTTTGGGGTAGGGTATTTATTCATTGTTTTATTTAAGCAGAAATGTATTTATTTATTTATTTGGGTTTTTATTTATTCATTGTTTTATTTATGCTGGAATTTATTTAGTTATTTATATTTATTTATTTATTTATGGGTTTTTTATCCTGGAATTTGCTTATTTGTTTATTTATATATTTGTTTATTTGGGTATTTGTTTATTCGTTTTTTTTTTTTGTAGTAATTTATTTATCTCTATTATTTGAGTATTTATTTGTGTATTTTTATTTGGGACACATCACAGTGTCTTGCAGTAAATTCAGGCTACTGAGGGGTTTAAATGAGGTAAAGATGGTTTTATATTCACACTTTCAAACCTTTGGCGTTCAATAAAACAGTACAGCATGATTTAAAAAGGCAGTATTTAAAATACAGATTAATATCACACGCTGTTATGAACACAACTTGTGATGCTATCCCTATATTATTTATCACGCTACTTTAAATCTTTGGTCTTAAATTACATACAATTATGACTTCAGAACAAACATTAGATAGAGGTAAAGTTGGTTTTATATTCGCACATTCGTACATTTACCAGTCTCTATATTATTTACCATGTTACTTTGAATATTCGATAAGAATTAGCATGCAAGTATGACTTCTAAATAACAGTAACACTATCTAATTCACTGTGAACAATGCTGTACTTTGATAGTCATTTGCTGCTAAAATGATTACCCTATTTAGAATTTGCAAAGAATACTTTTCTGAAATTAAGTTATTAAGGAGAATGTCTAAATAACGTTATCTGAATTTAAAACCAACTTTACCTCTATAAACATTAGCACTATTTAAATGACTGTGTGAACAATGTTGAACTTTGATAGGCATTGGCTGCTAATATGACTAAGCATTTGTAAAGAAAACATTTATGAAATTATATTAAGAAGGTGAAAGTCTAAATGTCAAACTATGAAACTAACTTTACCCTCAATAAAGTTTAAGGGTATTTAAGCACAGCCCCTGTTTACATCCATGTGTTGTGACAGATTAGCTTTAGCATGTAGCTTCGTAACATAATATACATTAACAAACACTTCACAAGGTACGTTATCATCATATTCATAACTTAAAAAACGTGTTTAATTAATAAAAATGAATATTAATGAATGATAAGTGAGTGTAGAGTCCATTCGGGATGGTCATGCTAGTTGATGAAGGCTAAACTGTTTGACTGTGTATTAATAACTAACGTTAAATAAACACAATTATCACTATGGCGATTAGCTTTGGCATTCAGGCAAGTCTTTAAATGGGAGGTTATATGTATAAAGAAAAGATTTAAACAGTTTGATCATACCTGAGTAAGTGAATCACTGTATTTGTTCCATCACTCTTGAAGCTAAACAGAATCTCTCGGCTGTCTTCCGGTGGGAGCGGAAACCCCGCCCCGCCTGTTGCGGGATGTAACGTGTTTATATTTATTGCACCATGTTTGGACGCTCTGTTGGAATTGTATATTTGTTGTTGCTGTCTCTAATAAAAATATATATTTTAAATAAACAACTGAATGAATAAAAACGTGTTCCTATGATAGTGAATGAATAATAACGTTGTTGAAAGATGTTTTTTTTCTCATTTTTAAAACAAACCATATTTATCAGGTGATCACTTTAATATTGTTCAAGATATTGCAGTGTATGGAAGACTAAACCTGCAAAAACAATAATAAATATGTTATTTTTTAATAAATAAATTAGTCAATTCCCCCATAAAGAAAACAACGAATAAATAAAAACCCAAATAAATAAATAAATAAATACATTTCTGCATACATAAAGCAATGAATAAATAAAAATATCCAAAAATACGCAAATAAGTGAATAAATAAATAAATAAATAAATTCATGCATAAATAAAACAACGAATAAATATATACCTCAAAAATACCCAAATAAATTAATACATTCTTAAAAGAATAAAACAATGAATAAATAAACACCCAAATAATAACCCAAATCAATAAATCAATCAATCAATAACTACATTTCTGCATGAATAAAACTTATTTATTTATTTATTTATTTATTCATGTATTGTTTTATTTATGTAGGAATTAATTAATTAAAGTAATTAAATAAATACATTCCAACATAAAACAATGAATAAATAAATACCCAAATAAAAAAATATATTTCTACATAAATAAAATAATGATTAAATAAAAACCCAAATAAATAAATAAATAATTTAATAATTAATATATTTATTTATGGCAATTCATTCCGCTGTGTCGACCCCAGATTAATAAAGAGACTAAGCCAAAAAGAAATTGAATGATGAATATTTATTTGTTTATTTGCGTTTTTATCTATGTATTGTTTTTACAGGTACCATCCTCTATATCAGTGGTCAGTTATGCAATTTAGTTAATTTACTTAATTAAAAAAATACTTGTTTATGTTAAAACTATGGAGGATAGTAATATTTATTTTGTTTGGGTTTTTATTTATTCATTATTCGTTATTTATGCAGAAGTTTATTTATTTGTTTATCTATTTATTTGGGTAATTATTTGAGTATTGATTGATTCGTTGTTTTTATTTTTTGTAGGAATTTATTTATTTATTTGGGTATTTATTTGGGTATTTTGGGGTGGGGTTTTTATCCATTGTTTTATTTAAGCAAAAATGTATTTAATTGGGTTTTTATTTATTCATTGTTCTATTTCTGCTGGAATTTATTTATTTATTTATTTATATTTATTAATTTATTCATGGTTTTCTTTACGCGAGAATTTACTTATTTGTTTGTTTATTAATTTATATATTTAGGTAATTATTTGGGTATTTATTTATTTATTTGTTTTATTTTTGTAGTCATTTATTTATTTATTTATTTGGGTTTTTATTTACTCATTGTTTTATTTATGCTGGAATTTATTTATTTATTTATATTTATTTTTATGGGGTTTTTAATGCTGGAATTTACTTATTTGTTTATTTGGGTAATTATTTGGGTATTTATTTATTTGTTCTTTTGTTTTTGTAGTAATTTATTTATTTCTTTGTTTATTTGAGTATTTATTAGGGTATTATGGGGGTATTTATTTATTTATAGTTTTATTTATGCAGAAATATATTTATTTATTTATTTATTTATTTATTTATTTATTTATTTATTTAGGTATTTTTGCACATTTATTGCTGCATTGCTTTATTTATGCAGAAATTTATTTATTTATTTATTTATTTATTTATTTATTTGGATATTTTTGGATATTTATTTATGCATTGTTTTATTTATACAGAAATGTATTTATTTATTTATTTGGGTTTTTATTTATTTATTGTTTTATTTTTGCTTGAATTTATTTATTTATTTATTTATTTATTTATTTATTTATTTATTTATATTTATTTATTCATGGGTTTTTTATGCTGGAATTTACTTATTTGTTAATATATTTATTTGTTTATTTGGGTATTTATTTATTTGTTCTTTTGTTTTTGTAGTAATTTATTTCTTTATTTATTTGAGTATTTACTTATTTGTTTATTTACTTATTTATTTATTAGGGTATTTATTTATTGTTTTTGCAGGTTTAGTCCTCCATAGGGTATGATAGATTCCCTTATTATTATTTTTTTTTCACCTGCAGCTCTACTTGTTCACCAGTAGGCAACGCCACATTCACATCATTCACATCTCAGCAAGAGCACAAACACACCATGAGAAACCTGCCTCTTATAAAGAGCATAATCGCAGAAAGCTGATGTGCGAGAGACTCCAGTCTTCCTCAACTCACGGTGGAGTAAATCACAGGGTAAGACAGCATCTTTACTCACTTTTACCACTTCAGAAATTCCCGCTTTAAAGCTATAGAGTAAAATCACACGACTAATAATGACGTTTATGCTAATATAAATACGTTAACGCTATACAAGGCTGATTTAGTAGCTAACACGAACAAACAATTAAAATACGCGTGTTATAGTGTTTATTAATCGTTAGTTAATTGTAATAAAGTCGTAATAGTGTTAATAAACATTAATTATATTTAAATAACGTTAAACTTTGATTAATAAATGCTATTTTTGGGCATTAATTCATGTTAAATACGTTAACTAATATTGTAAACTGACTATAGCTAGCATATAGTAACGGTTTTCTGAATGCTGACTCGCAACGCACGTTTCTTGGAGTTGCGTGAGTTTATTTACGTAAAGATTGAGTGTTATCTTGTTTATAAATTCAACATAATGTTATATCACACACACATATGCTTCTTCTGAATGAGAATTAACTACTGATCACATGAATAGGAGGTTTCGTTGAACAGAAAACAACAATTTCATGTGGAAGTTGCTGGAGGGCTTTGTCAGATAAATATGGTGTCTACTAGTTGGTACTTGCCTTCCTACTGTTCAAATATCTGTAATAACCTTGTACTGTAGATTGCACTCGGTTTTATTTGAGCTGGTGCCTTAAAAGTCTACAACACTTGATGTTCATCCTCAGGGAGAGAGACTAAACACAATAAAACAACTCATTACATGTAATATTGTAGTGGGTCGAATATTTCCGAGTGTCGAAATGAGATCTGACTTGCACACTTCAGTTCTGTGGTGATTTATAGTACATAATACACTCGATAAAGAAAAAATGCTGGGTTGTTTTATTCTAAGTTTGGGTCAAATATGGACAAATCCAATTTTAGGTTAACATTTTCAATTAAATGTTGATTACACTAGTGAATGGTTGGGTTTGTTCATATTTGACCCAATCTTGGACAGAAAATTCTAGAAGGGATACAGCTGCACATCAATATACTGTGAGGCTTGGGGGTAGGGGTGGACATAAATAAAATACAATTTAATGGGTTATTTGATAAATAATATGAATAATAATCTGTATAATGACTGTTTTTACATTACTGTGAGGGTTGTGGTAGGGGTAGACGTTAATAAAATACAATTTAATGGGTTATTTAATAAATAATATGACTAATAATCTGTATAATGACTGTTTTTGCATTACTGTGAGGGTTGGGGTAGGGGTAAACGTTAATAAAATGCAATTTAATGGGTTATTTAATTTGCATGGTGGCGCAGTGGGTAGCACAATCGCCCCACAGCAAGAAGGTCGCTGATTCGAGCCCCGGCTGTGTCAGTTGATGGTGTTCCTGTGTGGAGTTTGAATGTTCCCCCCGTGTTTGCATGGGATTCCTCCGGATGCTCCGGTTTCCTAACACATGTGCTATAAGGAAATTGGGTAAGCTGTGAATGTGAATGAGTGTGTATGGATGTTTTCCAGTGATGGATTGCAGCTGGAAGGGCATTCGCTGCGTAAAACATGTGCCTGATAAGTTGGCGGTTCATTCCGCTGTGGCGACCACGGATTAATAAAGGGACTAAGCCAAAAAGAAAATGAATGAATGAATGAAAAAATATCCCAATTTATGATCTGTCCATATTTGACCCAACGTTAAGAGTTTAGAGTGTATATTTAGTAGTAGTGTGTTCAAAGCAATTATACAGTTAACTCCACAACAAATTTTTTTGGTAAATTCTTTACTATATAATTGTTTAAAAACAATAAAGTATTTAATATTTAAAAAAATGGGGGGGGGGGGGTCTACTGGAGATGTAATTTGCACAAGGACAATGTGACATTTCCAAAAAACAAAAAGTGGCTTAATTACATCCCCGAACTGGGTGATGGGGCACAATTTGGACACTGTTGTTTTTGTGCTGCAATCTGGAGGTCTGTGCCAAGTGGCTGAGCCAGGGTCAACAGCGGTTTAATTTGCACCAAACAATGCAATCTTTGCAACATGGATGAAATGTAATTGGGGTTTAGGTGGGAATGATGGTTTGTGAGTGTGTAATGTGGTGTGTGTGTGTGTGTGTGTGTGTGTGTGTGTGTGTGTGTTCTTAGGTCGTAATGCTGGGGATCTGCTTGTGTTTGAGTGTTGCCGTCCACTTTGCGGTGTCTCAGGAAGCTGAAGCTCAGGAGCCGGTCACATACACGGCAAGTAGACCAACATTTGATGAACATGATATATATGAAAGAGAATTATGGGAACTGTTTGACTGTTTGGTTGGACTGTTTTATTCATGTTGTTGAATTTGCTGATTGTTTTACTTTATTTTTGATTTAATGATCTTGTTTTGATTAATATTTAATAAATTTTTTAGATAGATAGATGGATGGATGGATGGATGGATGGAGATAAAATGATGGAGGAATGGATGTCTAAACAGATATACAGACGGACGGACGGATGAACAAAGACAGACAGATAGACAGTTAGATAGATAGATAGATAGATAGATAGATAGATAGATAGATAGATAGATAGATAGATAGATAGATAAATGGAACAAAGTAAGGACCCATGGATTGATTGATTGATTGATTGATTGATTGATTGATTGATTGATTGATTGATTGATTGATTGATTGATTGATTGATTGATAAAGTAGTCACTTAGTTTGTCACTTTTTGTCCTATATTCATTATTTGCTGTCTGTCTTGTTTGCAGTGCACTGAAGGGTATGAGTTTGACTTTGAAAAGCAAATCTGTAAAGGTAATGTGACTCTTTTCCCACTGGACGAATATTTCATACTAGCTCATTTATTGGCTGTTATTTATTTTTACTGTCTCAGGTTTTGTTTTTGTCAGATTTATACGAGAATATACTGTACATTTATAGCCATGCAAAAAAACAAATCACTTTGCTCCACAAGTTAGACCTGTGCTAAAAACGAATTTGCTGATCCAGTTGTGCTTCTTTCTATACTATTTGCAGATATAGATGAGTGCAAAACAGTGCTGGAAGCTTGCAAAGGGGGCATGAAATGCATCAACCACTTTGGCGGGTACCTCTGCCTACCTCACAATGCGCGGATAATTGTCAGTAACGGTGAAGGTGAGCCCACTACAGCCCCGCCAGTGGAAAGATTTCAGCCTGTGATACCCCAAATTTCCAGAGGCGAATTCTCAAGGGTCATACAAAGCTCTTCGCACTCAATCCAGTGTGGTGTCGGGTTCATGGCAGACTCCCAGAACTACTGCAGAGGTGAGCTATTCACTTGCTAATTGCAGTTTAGTGACTTCATTTATGAGCCCAATCCTGCAAATGGTGTGTTTGTAATTGTGTGTTGTTATATGTCAAATATAAATCACTGCACTCTTCCAGAGTTTGGTGCTGTTATGATCACCAGCAGTGTTGCCCTTGCAGGCTGCTGGAGAACAGTCCCTGTCATTCTATCAAACTACAAATCCCACCATGGCCTGCACTCACACACCAGTTCCAGATCATCCCCTGATTACAGACAGTATTTAAGCACAACAGACATATTTATTCTTTACTCAGTTTCGATGCATGTTCTAATGTTCCTTGTTTTCATTTTTTGCTCTTTATATTTTGATTCTCGGACTGGTCCTTGTTTTTTTATTGTTTGCTGCCTACCCTGACCTTTGCCTGTTTTGTGGATTACTCTTTTGGAATTTCTTTGCATCACTGTTTTGCATTTGTCTTCTAGTGGTGGGCAAAGCGAGGCTTCATGAAACAATGAAACAAAGTAAATGTGTCGAAGTTTCGAAACGTTACAAATCAGGTCTCTTCACTGACACCTAGTGGTCATTTTTTATGCATTGCTCTAGCTTTAGGGCAAGTCATTTCGCTCTGTGGTCATTGAAAAAACCTCTCGGGCATTCTGTTTTAATGGGGAAACATCAAATTCTCCAAAACTGTTTGCCAAGCTTATTATTAGATTTAATATTTGGAATCACTGATAAGATTAAACGACAGCTGTCTCTTAAGTTTTGCCACTAAACCTTTGAATTACACAAAATCTGTTTTTTTTTCAAATGCACATGCACGCTCAAAGAGAACGGGATTACAACAACAACCTTCTTTATGGCTGCTTCTGTTTACGTGTTACACATTATCATCCTTTGCATAATTCCCTTGTTTAATCGCGCTGGTCTTCTGAAGTAATTCCCAACTTGGTCTTGATGGCAAATCTGTGTTTACAAGTTCGTGGGCATTTGTGTAGTTGCAGTCGTGCGTTTCACGAGACAGATTGTACCTTGTGTTATTTTTATATAGATTACAAAACCACAGAACATTTGTTTACAAGTGTAGTTGGTTCATTTAATAGTAGAGATTTCAAGCTTTATGTAGATATATTTGTCATGTCTGTGAGTCAAAACTTCACTGAGATTCCTGTGCATTTGCCGACCCCAGATGGTTCATAACAACAGCAGAAACTGTTGTAAAAACACACATCTGCACCTAGCGATCGATGATTGGCTCCTGTACAAGGTGGGGCTTTATTAGCTATGTTTCAATCCACCTATTTTTATGTGCGTTTTGCATATGCGCATAAAAAAACGGTTGATGAAAACACCATGATGTGCATAAATTTTGAGGATGTGCATAAAAAAACTTTATCCGCATAACTGACTAGGATAAACTTTTTACTCGATAAGAAAAGATGCTCATAGACTATGATGGAAACACTTTTACCGAACAAATTTCAGTATGTGCATAAAAAAGGTCTTGTGATTTTGTTATAGGAGATCATGTGATGATGAAAATGTTTGTAAATAGACATACCAGCAGGCTAAGCCTGCTGAGCAGGCCGTAGCAGGCTGTAAACCACCTAAACTGTTGTTTTGGTCCTTTTAAACGCCTTTAAGTATTGGTGTTATTATATTAATAATGACCTGCTCCAGAATCAGGAGCGTCTGAGCTCCTCGTCTGACACCTTCAAACGCCACCTTGCCTTCTGAGGCATTTATTAAATGAATAAAAGATTGACGCAGCTTCTCCTACCGCAGCAAATTCAGTTTTTGCTGTTGATATTTGCTGCCAGTTAATTAGGAAGTGATGATTTTGTTCGCTTTGACTCGTTGGATGGAAACGCTGTTTTATTCGCACATCTTTTATGCGGTAATCCCTTTTTACACATAAAGTTTATTCGCATTTTGAGATGGAAACATAGCTATTCACCATATTGACTGCTCCACTTTTCCCCATTCAAAACTATACAAGAGGCATGTCTTGTGTATTTTATAGTCGTTGTGCGGACTCAACTTAATTTATTCAGTAATACAACTAGGGGGGAAAATAGCATTGACAGTTTTTACTAGTGTATTAGCATATAGCTAATACGCTTCCTACACCTAAGATATAAATGTTGCTTCCGAAATGTGTATATATACAATATGCATGGCAACATTTAACAAGAAAAGATGATCTCTGTGCACAAAATATGTATTACGACACCTAACAGTAAGAGTAAACGGACCATGCTAACAAGCCAAACACTGACCCATTGGGAAGCAATTGTATCACTCATCAGGAAGTCATTGTATCAGCTTAGAAGATGCAGTGCCAGAAATCCACTTCCTCTCAATCTGTCTTCTGCTATCTGGTGGATGAACCAATTTCTGTGTGTGTGTGTGTGTGTGTGTGTGTGTGTGTGTGTGTGTGTGTGTGTGTGTGTGTGTGTGTGTGTGTGTGTGCTGATGTGTTTTTCTTTGCCAACTTGATAGAGGTCTTAGTCGTGTTCCAGCATGCAGAATCCCTGCACTAGGAGCAAACAATTTAAGTTGCATAAATCATTCGAGATGAGATTGGAAGACATGATTTGTAAAGATGTGCCAACTACTGTGTCATTCAGCAGTTTCTCAATTTCAAATCATTTATTAGATACTATCTAGAGCAGTCGTTTGCTGTATTTTTGATAACTAATTCCATTACTGTTAAAAAAAGGCCCAGGGGCAAAACTTTTACTTATTTTGTTCAAAGAAATACTAGAATTTCAATGTCATGCGGTTTATCCATCTGAAAATAATGACAAATTTATCCATAATACACATACGTGTCTACTACATACCATTAATATGTTTATTTTGGTCAAATATATAAATACTTGTACATAACAAAGCAATTACACTCAAATATTGTTTAAAAAAAAGTACACTCACTTTATTAAGTACACCTGTCCAGCTGCTCGTTAATGCAAATTTCCAATCAGCCAACAATCAGCGAGAAACAACCAAGACGAGGATCCAAGTGCAGGTAAAATAAGATTATTTAACATCATCCCTAGCTAAATATAGGGATAGCTGACATGAAACTGACATGAAGCGCAAGTGTTCCGAAAGACTGCACCGAAGCATGATCTGAAAAACACCCAGGTCATGTGAATAAAGTTTTTCGAAACACTTCACCGAAGCATGATCTGAAACACCCAGATAGAAGGACTAAAGTGTTTCAACGCACCCAGGTCACGTAACAAAAGTGTTTCGAAACACTGCACCGAAGCATTATCCGAAACACCCAGGTCACGGGACAAAAGTGTTTCGAATCACTGCACCAAAACATGATCCGAAACACTCAGGTTAGGTGACTAAAGTGTTTCGAAACACCTGGTCACGTGACTAAAGTGTTTCGAAACACCCAGGTCATGGGACAAAAGTGTTTTGATACACCAGGGGCCTCATGTATCAACGCTGCATACGCACAAAAACTTTGCATACGCCAGGTTTCACGCTCAGAATCGCTCACGTTTGGATTTACTAACGATGAACTGAACGTGGGAATGTGCGCAGCTCCATGCCAGCTTTATGGCTGGCGTACGCACATTTTTTGTACGTGTCTGTTTTATTTCCATTGGCGACTCCTAGAGGCAGTTGTGTTAAATTGCTCTGTACAAAGTGTCTGAGCCTTGCAATGGCAGCTGTATGAGACGGGTTCATCTAGCAGGTATATAAGGTTTCCATACCATACAGTTGACCAGCCAAACATTAAAGCGCAATTTGCAACGGTCGCCTGTTTTCCCATTGTAATGGAAGCGATCTACCGCACGCACATTGCTATAAAGACACTATCTGAAGAATTTGCATGCGTGAATCAGAACCATTTCCATTCAACAAATGTGCAAATATCCAGGTTTGAACCCAGCATCCTGGCCAAACTTGCCCCCTGTCCATTGTGGCGTCCTAACCATCGCCATTTTATAATTGGCTTCATCACTCTGTCTCTTCTCCACCAATCAGCTGGTGTGTGATGTGGTTCAATATGACTGCCGTCGCGTCATCCAGGTAGATGCTCCACACTGGTGGTGGATAAGGAGATTCCCCCCAATGTGTAAAGCGCTTTGAGTGTCCAGAAAAGTGTCAATAATTTTTTGTGTGTGCAGCGTTCCTAAGATATTTAGTGCATGAACTGTGGGTGGTTCATAGGCATGCCTTTGGACACTAAACTTGGGTTATTGGCCGTTCAACAACCAGCTTTCTGTTATCAAACAGCTAACAGGTTATGTGGTTTTGTTTGAGGAAGTATAGGTCAGAACTTGCATCTCTCAGCCCATTAAAATGAGTCAACAATTAGCTCGGGCCTCTTCCCGCAAAGAGTCTGCCTTTTTGTAGTGTTTACATATTTTCAGCCGGTCTCTTTCAAAAGTGCCTTGGCAGTGAATCCTTTTGGAATCTGACACCAGTTTGCTGGAATCAAATCCCTGTCATGTGGGTGATCACAGACTCCAGGTGTGTCTCTCAAAGACGTGGGCAAGAAAGCAACACTTTTTTCTTCAGAACCCTCATGTGCAAGGATTCCCGTCTTGTTTCAGTTAGTTTGGCTATCAGAAGTACTGAACCCCCTGAAAAGGCCCAAAATGCTGGTCAGCAAAGCTTTGGAAACACTCTAGGAGAGGCCTCATGGGGGTCTTCGGATGTGTGCGTCGACATTATTCCCACATTATGCTTCAGATAGGTCACTTAGGAGCCAAAGTAGAATCCTTTGGTTTGGATGGGATGGTTTCGCACTCACACGTGTTGTACATCCAATAGCCTGTATATAAATCACAGAGAACTGGGCTATTCTTGGGCCTTTTGTATATAGTTACTTGAGCAAACCTGGCAGATAAGCACAGACCACCCACGATGGCCCCCACAGCGTGAAAGGACACTTTCTACGCTCCAGAAGTAAGCTGGAAAATCTCGCCAAACATACCGAAGAGTGATTAGGAGTGCAGAAAAGCTGTGTGTTTTGGATCATGCTACTTGTTGTTTTAAACAAGTGCTGTTATTAGTGCTATGTTTGAGGAGCTTGAACTAAATGGCCAGTTATTTTCGTTTATTTCTCCTGCGCTCGTTTATCATTCATGTTTAATTTCTTTTTGGTTTGTTCACAGATGTGAATGAATGTCTCACCGCAAACCCCTGTCAGCATCAGTGCTACAATCTGATGGGCTCGTACATCTGCCAGTGTGAAGTTGGATTCGAGCTGGCTTCAGACTCCGTCTCCTGCCAAGGTTAATTTTTTAAGATATTTATGTTTTAAAAATATGTTAAAACTTTTAAATATGTCATGTTATAGTTTGCTAGGTTATTCCTGAATTTTATAAACAGTGTCTTATAATGCGGACAACTCGGTTCCTAGTGTCTGTAAACAAATTAACAGTCATTTCTAAAACTCAATTCTCAAACTCAGTTCCTGGAGGGCCACAGCTCTGCATAGTTTAGCTCCAACCACCTTCAACTCACACCTGCTTATTAGTCTCTAGTAGTCTTAAACACCTTGATTAGTTGGATCAGCTGTGTTTGATTAGGTTTGGAGCAGAGCTGTGCAGAGCTGCGGCCCTCCAGGAATCTAGTTTGAGACCTATGCTGTAGAGGTAGCTGTTTCCAATGCCTGGCCAAAAAGGTATTCTTCTATGCTGTCGTAGTAAATCAGATCAGTAAAATCATAATCAAGCAGTAACTGAATGCTGATAACATTGTTTAATGTATTATTTGCAATCTGTGTGGATTGTATGCTCAATTCTTATTGGTGCGTCCTTGTTTTCTTTCCTTGCTTCCGTTCAAAGTGTCGTCATTTAATGAATACTCTACACCTCTGATTTTGCTTGCACATTAGGATTCTTGAACATTAGAGATCAATGTTTATATTGTAATAGTTTCCACACAAATGTGTATTTATTTTATTTTACCAGTGATTATAGACAGTGAATTATTCCTAGTTACGACCTGCTTTTTATTTGTGCTAACGAACAATATACATCCAAATTAAAGGAACTGTGAAAACATATCCTACATTCACAATTCCATAGTAGTTACATAGTTATTATTGGTGTAGATGTGGGAGGAGAATTTACAAAGTGCATCATGTTTAGTCAATAAAATAATAAAATCCTCGTTGTGCAATTAGAAAATGTAGATGTCTGACAAGATGGCTGAAGTCTATTGGTTTCTGAGGCATAGGATGGAGGGGCGAAAAAATAGGGAAGCTTATTGAGAAGCACCCTGTGAATACTTTAATCCCTTGTAATGATATATAGAATTTTTAAAATCCATAGGCTCGGTTGTGTATTGTGTAAACTAACCATTTTTACGGCAAAGTGTGACGCATTTAGAGATTTACTAAGTACATTAGTGGGCGACACGGTGGGTATTGCTGTCACCTCACAGCAAGAAGGGTGCTGGTTCGAGTCCCGGCTGGGTCAGTTGGCATTTCTGTGTGGAGTTTGCATGTTCTCCCCGTGTTGGCATGGGTTTCCTTTAGGTGCTTCGGTTTCCCCCACAGTCCAAACACATGCGCTATATGGGGAATTGAATAAACTAAATTGGCCGTAGCGTATGTGTGTGAATGCAATGGGTGTTTTCCAGTGCTGGGTTGTGGCCGGAAGGGCATCCGCTGTGTAAAACATATGCTGGAAAAGGTGGGGTTCATTTGGCTGTGCCTGATAATAAAGGGACTAAGCCAAAAAGTAAATAAATGAATAAATAAGTACATTCCTCACCTCACCAACACATGGTGGCATGCTTTTATAAGCATGTGCTTCATTTATGTTGATCGTCGCTTTTTAAGCTCAAGCTCAATTTGAATTCTGATTCTGTCAATAATTTTATTTTTCCATCAGTGATTTCGATATGATCTCTCCTTGTTGTTAACAATACAGCTGTGGTGTGGACTTTCCTATTCACAGAATTAGAATGTTAATTAAAACTTGATTGTTTCAATTATTGCTAGGAACTGTAGTATATATGTCTAAACCAGGGGTCACCAATCTTGGTCCTGGAGGTCCGGTGCCCTGCAGGGTTTAGCTCCGACTGTTTCAAGTATACCTAGTAAGACCTTGATTTGTCACGACCGGGTCTTGAACCCGGGTCTCTGGTGTGGAAACCGATGTGTATACCACTAAGCCACAGAGGAAGTTGTGTTGGACCCAAACGAACACTCCAAGAGGGAATCCAGAAAACAAGGATTTATTAAAAAAAAAAAAAAAATCAACTTAGGTTCTTCTCAAAAATGAGGTATACAAAATACTCTAACAGTATAATAAACATGTAAAAAAAACTCCACGAGGGGAGAAAACAAACAGATAATTAATGCAGTCAGCAACAAGGAAAATAAAACACTCTTACTAGACATAGCTCAGGAGATCAAGGGAAACGCAAGGCAAGTTCACCAGAGATGACTCAAACACCGAGTGAGGAACACAGACAAAGTGACAACTTAAATACACTGGCTGGAACAAGTCACAGGTGATCTAAATTAAGTAAACAAGAACACATGAGGAAGAACAAATACAGAGGGGAAACACGGGGACCTCTAGGGGAATGGAGACAAACTGCAGGATGGTGACATGATTAGCTTGTTCAGGTGTGTTTGATTAGGGTTGGAGCTAAATACTGTAGGACACCGGCCCTCCAGGAACAAGTTTGGTGACCCCTGGTCTAGACCATGGATGAGCAACTTCAGTGTCCTGTACGGTTTTGCTCTAACACTAATCAAACACACCTGAACAAGCTAAACAGTGTCCTCAAGAACAGTAGAAAGCTACAGGCAAGTGTGCTTGATTATGGTTGGAGCTCAACTCTGTAGGACACCGGCCCTTCAGGACCAAAAATCATTGATCATAGACATTGGCTGTTTCTCAATATGTTTTCTTCAGCATTCTTGCTTCCTCGTGTAACATCATCATCAACTGCCACACTTCAGTTCCAAAACTCAAGATCACAAGAACGGAGGACACGTGAAAGTTCCCGAATGTGTTCTTAATATAATTTAGGTGGGAAGCACAGCATTTAATAGATTTATTATTAATGTTCCGAGATAAATTATTTATCTCAGGAGTTTTACTAAATACGATGCAAATTGTAAACATTACCATGAAAAGCTTAGGGCATAAACACATTAAGGGTGTTTATTTGCTAAAATTCATATTTAAAATGGTTTTTGCGAAGTATATTTGTAAAGTCTTTATGTGTAGTATTTATTGTGAAAAGGGGAAAACAATAAATCGTTGTATGGATGTTGCAATATTTAAATAAAAAACCTGTAAAGGTCATGTGACCATAAGGAGGAACGCAGCGTCTCATTTCTCACAGGATGCGTTCTCTGTTCTCGTGGTTTCCAGAGTTCATTCTTCCAAGGTAACTTGTGTCTCCACAAGAACACAAGTCCGTTCTCAGCATTCTTGGAATTGAGAAACAGCCAGTGTCTCGAAGATCAGTAGAAAGCTTACAGGCAGGTGTGTTTGAATATGGTTGGAGCTTCAACTCTGTAGGACACCAATCCTTCAGGACCGAAGTTGCCCATCCCTGGTCTAGACATTGGCTGTTTCTCAATATGCGTTCTTCAGCGGTCTTGCATGCTTGTGTAACGTCATTATCATCTGCCACACTTAAGTTCTAAAACTCAAGACCACAAGAAAGGAGAATGTGAAATTTGTTGTGTTTTTGATATCGAGGACGAAACGATGCAGACTTGAGTGCAAAATTTGCTCAAGAAGTCCCAGAAGTCATTGCGACTGAATAATGGAGGTGGGAAGTGCAGCATTTAATATAGGTTTATTATTGAATTTCAGAGATATAACTTATTTATCTCAGGAGTTTCCCTAATTAAGACGGTGAAAGTAAACATTACCATGAAAATCTTAATAAAGGCATGAACACATCAAAGGACTTTATTTGCTGAAATATTAAAATCAGTTTTATTTGTATTGTGCAACATCTATTTGTAAGGTCTTTACGCATAGTATATATTGTGAGAATAAAAAACAATAAATTGCTTTATGAATGATGTAATGTTTAAATAATTTCTGTTAAAAAAAAAAACGTGAAGGTTATGTGACCATCAGGAAGAACACAGCATCTCATTTCTCACAGGATGCGTTCTCTGTTCTCATGATCTCCCGAGTTCGTTCTTTTGAGGTAACTTGTGTCTACACAAGAACAGAAGTCCGTTCTCAGAGTTCTTGGAATTGAGAAACAGCTATTAATTTGAAAAGTAACTACAAATATTCTCCTGTAAATAGCATTATTTTGATCACGAATAATTGCCACAGTGATTTTCATTCTTATTCACAATTTACAGATATCAACGAGTGTGAAATCTCCAACTACATTTGCCAGTTCCAGTGTGTGAATGAACCTGGAGCGTTCCACTGTGCTTGTCCAGAAGGATACCAGCTCCAAGGGCCACGCATGTGCCAAGGTATAATCCAATTACATTTGTATTTAAGACACTTGTATATGCTGTATATTTCACGTCAAGATACACATATCACCAGTTCCTGCTGTCCCTGGGAATCAAAGATATCCCTGGCGTTGCTTCCACAATGCTCCACTGTCTGAGCTACACCCAATTGAGGGCTCCTGAAATGGTTTCTAGTGATTCTCACTGACTTTTTATGTTAATAGATATAGACGAGTGTGAAACAGGAGCACACAACTGCAGAGAAGATGAAATGTGTTGGAATTACTATGGAGGTTTCCGCTGCTATCCCAGAGACCCCTGCCGTGAGCCATACGTGAAAACAGGCGAAGGGTGTGTCAACGTTCCTCATAAATCATACTCTGTTGCAATAAAATAAAACGTGCTGTGTGATCTAATTCACAAATCTGTTTTACAAAACTTCCAACAGTCGCTGTAGGTGCCAGTCACAAACTGTTTGCCGTGGACTGCCGCCGGTCATTGTCTACAAGTACATGAGCATCTTCTCCGATCGATCAGTGCCTGCAGATATCTTCCAGATTCAGGCAACTAGTGTCTATCCCAACATGGTAAACACATTCACAATCAAAAACGGCAATGAGGGAGGAGAATTCTACCTCAGGGTAAGATGACAAATTTAAGTTTTTAAACAGTGACCTCCAATCCTAAATCTGTGATTACGGCTTTGTATTTTTTATTAAAAAAAGATGAACAGATACTTGCCTCAGTTTCAATCCTTGGCAAAAAAAGGTTTTATGTCTACCTTGTTACTTTTGGGTTGAATGCCTGATTAAATGGAGGTGTTTTTGAGTGTACGATACTATATAGGTCAATGATTGTAAATGTGTAACTGATAAATATTTACTTTATTGTGATTATATATGCCTCATTTCTACTGAGTGGTATGTTTCAGTACTGTATGTTTCAGTTTCTGTATGTTTACATTACAGTATGATTTGATATAGGTCACCCTGATCAGGCTTTTGCTTCTGCTGCCAACAGTACTCTTAAGCCTGGTTTTTACTTCTGCGTCAGGTGACCGGCGTAACTCATGGCGCAGGCAATGCGCACCGCTGTGCATTTATACTTCTGCGCGCTGTCTCTGTTGCTCTGCATTAACACTTCCGAAACGCTAGTTGGCAGTGAGGTGTAATGTTCCTCTGTGTCGAGTTTCTTCGCTGCTGTTTTGCTTTTCCTGAACACTTCCAGGATGTACAAGTGACTCAAACTCGCTCATTTTGAGGCAGTAACCGGCGGACGTGCAACAACTTTAACTATGAGGTAAACACAAAACAAAACTTTCCATCCGGAGCTCCTTCACGGGACTCCACACTTGTAAACAATCGCTCGAGCCATTCGCGCGGCTCTCGGTCCCGCCCAGACTCGTCAGCGCTACCAAGCCGACCAATCACAGAGCTTGCACTACACGTTTTTGCGACGTGTAGTTACAATTTTTGAGAGGTGCACGTCAGTGACGCCGACGGCCACAGCGAAGGGCTATGCGTCAGTGCCGTAGCATACGCCGGTGTTTGACGCAGAAATATAATACTCTGTGTTCGACAGAAAAACCCAATTGAAGTCATTCTTTCTGTATGGGTCATTCACAAAATGTGTTTTTTTGCAAACTTTAGATCATTATTTAAAACATAGACATGCAGCAAATGAAAAAAATAAATAGAGAGAGTAAGCAACACCCTTGCACTTTCTATACATTTGGATGCAATGTGAACAGACCATAAACAACAATAGGGGACATCCTGGAGATCCTCTTCTTGCTTCTTAGCATGTGGCTGTTTGTCACAAGAAGAACCAAGCTTTGTTTGAGCTCGGGTTGACCATGGTTCATTGCTGTGCACTATCATTGTATTACTACGATGATTTGTTTCAGCTGTGTATTTAAAAATGAAGCTTCCTGTGTTGTAGTTCCCCTGACTTGTTGTATGCACAAGTGATGGTTCTCTGTTAACTTGTATAAGTTGTGTAAGTCTGTGCATTCAACAGCGAGTCTTGCTTCACCCTTTTGGTACTATACTATTATGCTAGGTATCCTTGCGAAGTGGTTCTGTTCACTATTTTGATACCTTTTATCATGGAAACTGAAATAATTAGGTACTGTACTGTAGGAAACCGTACTGCTCAGTGGAAAATGAGCCATTAGGAACTGTCTTGATTAAGGGTGCTTTTACACTAGCACTTTTGGTCCGCACCCGGGTTCGTTTGACATCAGAGTACAGTACGTTTAGCTAGTGTTAACTAGTTCTTCGGAACTTGGGTGCGCAGCCACGAACCGAATCACAGACATGCACACACACAGACACACAAATCGATGTTACGAAAACAAAACAGTTGGCGGTTCACTTCCATTATTTGGTACAATTGCATTTTATACCAGAAGTGAACCTGACCAGTGTTCGGTGGACTCAGGTACGGTTCACGAGTGTGCACCCAAGTTCAGAAGACACATTTACACTAGCTAAAGTGTAATGTCAAATCGCCACAGCCATATCACCCTGCAGCCCAAGACCGGTTACGCACTGAAGCTAAGCAGGGCTGAGCCTGGTCAGTACCTGGATGGGAGACCACTAGGGAACACTAGGTTGCTGTTGGAAGTGGTGTTAGTGAGGCCAGCAGGGGGCGCTCAACCTGTGGTCTATGTGAGTCCTAATGCCCTAGTAAAAGTGAAGAGGATACTACACTGTCAGTGAGCGCCGTCTTTCGGATGAGACGTTAAACCGAGGTCCTGTCTCTCTGTGGTCATTAAAAATCCCATGGCACTTCTCGTGAAAGAGCAGGGGTGTAACCCCGTTGTCCTGGCCAAAGTCCCTCTATCGGCCCATACGATCATGGTCTCCCAATCATCCCCTTCCACCGAATTGGCTCGATCACTGTCTCTCCACTCCACCAATAGCTGGTGTGTGGTGAGCGCACTGACGCCGTTGTCCTGTGGCTGCCATTGCATCATCCAAGTGGATGCTGCACACCGGTGGTGGTGTGAAGAGACCCCCCTCATGATTGTGAAGCGCTTTGGGTGTATGGCCGTATACATTAAATGCGCTATGTAAATACACATTACATTACATTTACATTACAAATAAACCCGGGCGTGAACCAAATGTGCTAGTCTGAAAGCATTCCCAATCTTTCATTGTTCTTTTTTCTGTTCCTGCTGTAACACCTTAATTTTCCTGAAGAATCTTCAAAGGAAGTATAAGTTAAAGATGAATGCCAAGGTGCCAAATAAAAGCCTTTGCTGTCACTGACCAAGAGCTGATTATTCTTAATCAATACTCTTCCTTTTTGGCATTTTTCTGTAAAATACATAAAAATAAATTGTTACAACAGTTAAACTTGACAATATAACTGTAAGAATGTTAAAACTGATAAGACACTTACCTCACTTTTTCCATACTGATTTAGTGCCAACCAGCCCTACATTTAAAGTGTTTATGGGTTTAATGATAATAGAGTTGAAGATCAGTAAAAATAGATTAATAATAATAATAAAGGCACCTTCAGCACTGCTCAGCACCATATTATTTGGAGTCAGCATTCTTGTGTTTTTTGCCAAGAAAAAAATTTCTGTAAAAGACAAAATTTTTTAGAGTTCTCAAACTTGACAACATAACGGCAACTATAATAAAAAATAACAGAGACTGTAATAGATACTTACCTATGTTTGAACCCTGCAATAATTTTCCCAAACAGATTTAGCATCAGCTGGAAGGGTATCTGTAGAGTAATTGGGGGTTCATTCACCTGTGGTGACCCCTGATAAATCAAGTCAAGGGATTGTGAGTTAGATTTAGCATCTGCTTTGCTACAATTTAAATTTTGTTGTTGAAAGTTAGAGTTGAAGATTGGTCTGAATGTATAATAGCGCCCTTAGTAGTGTCCAACAAAGGATTATTTGCTGTCAGTATTCTTGTGTTTTTATCAAGGAAAATATAGTTTAGTGATTGGTTTCTCTTTTGTCTTTCAGCGCTCCAGCAATGTAAGTGCCATGTTGGTAATGACCAAACCCTTGACTGGACCTCGAGAACATGTTGTGGATCTGGAGATGGTCACCCAAAGTAATGTCTTGTCCTACCGTTCAAGCTCTCTGCTGAGACTCACCATTGTTGTGGGTCCATACCCTTTCTAAATCCTCTAGATTGATCAAATCAGCACTTTGGATTTATGTATGTACTGCAGCTTACTGTGTTCAAAATGTTCATCAAAGCATGGTCCCCTGTTTGTCCAGATCAGTGGTTCTTACCTGGTTGGTTGCAAAGCGATAAATGGTTCAGAAACTTATTAATAGACTTTTAGAGGTTTTATAAAAATAAATATTTTGTAAGATACGCCATATGTTGACAATTTTTATACTGTGTTGGGTCGCCATTTAATATCCAATGACCTGAACCTTCCTGGGAACTGCTGGTCTAGATAGTCACATTTTTATTACAAACAGGAATCAGTTTACTAATCATCAAAAAAGTGGGTTTTCAGGTTTGTTGACGTTTCTAAGTCATTTATATTTGGTCTGACTGGGTGATGTGAGGCCCTTGAATATCTGAAGAACAACACTACTGGTGACCAGAAAGAAACACAATTACAAAGTTTTACTCTGAATAGCACTTATAGGTTCTTTGTCTTGGTAGTAAGAGTTTTGAAAGATCCTCCTGCATTGGATGCTTGTTTTAAAAGGGTGGTTTATCCAAAAAGTTAGCCTGTCATCATTTAATCACCATATGTTATACAAAGCTCTTATAATTCCTTTTGCATCTAAAACTGAGGTGAAGTGTGTCCGTTTGCATACAGTGAATGTCAGGCAGATCCTATTGAGTTACAAAAACAAAACGCATAAAAAAAACCAGTCTACACTACTCAAATTTTTAGAACAGACAATAAAATCAACATGGGTTCATTCTGAAAACGTAGCTCTATATACGTTTCTATAGAATTATGTAGCCAGAGGAACGTATGGCTGCATTTCGTTTTTAAAACCAACGCTACGGTGCCGTTTCTTTTCTCGCTTACAGCTGACTGCTTACCTTTGTATGGATGCTTGTCCAGTTACCAGTTTGTCCAGTTAGCTTGCCATGTACGTCGGTGGACTTAGGACACAGAGAGGAGTTGACCACGACGACAGGGTTTGAGTCCGGTGAAGAAGCTCTCAAAGCTCTAAAATTTCACTGACATGAAATCTACATATTCAAACTGATACACCACAACTGGTTGAATGCCACATCAAACAGTCAATAATTTAGGTTTGTTAAGTGCAGTTACATTAACATTTTTAAAGGACAGTAGCATATAGATGTATGAACTAACAGATGTCACTTTCAAAGAAATCAGCGAATAATGAGTGCAGAGCTTTTTTAATTTCCGGATTCTGCTTGACAACTGTGCGTTCACATTGAAAATCAATCCATGGGAACACTGAAGCACTCTCTGTAACACAAAACTATCAAATAGCTACAGAAGGCTTACAATAACATACAAAAAGTAGTGGAAAGAGTAATGAAAAATCATACCATTACTTGCCTAAAATGTAGTGCAAGTAGAGTATAAGTATCTGTTTTCAATATTACTCAAAGTATGAGTAAAAATTAGACCTTTCAAAAGTACTCAAGAGTAGAGAATGGTGAAATGCTGATGCATTTACATGTAATTTTTGGATGTGTGTGTAAACGTAACATTCTGTAGTGCATTTAGTTATCGCCCAGCAGGCACATCAACATCATAAGACGTTAATATTAGGTTGTAATGTCAGGTGACCAAAATTCAATGTTTAGCCAGCGTCTAAGGACAACGGTATATGATGCCCAATAACAACTTTAAATGACGCTGAAATTTTGGTTGATTTTAAGTTGTGTTAGAAAGTGACCAAAATCCATTATCGAGCTGACATCTTAAACCAACATATGGATGTCAAATACTGACATTTACTCGTCAGGTATGGAAGCCAAAATACAACATCTGATAGAAGTCAAAGCGGTAACGTCCACACAACGTGAAACTGTAACATCATTAGACGTTACGATTTGGTTGCTTTTAGATTGGACATTGACAACGTCGGCCTGACGTTGGGTTCTGATATCAACCCGAGGTTCATTTCCAAACAAAATGCAAAGTCCCCTTGACGTTGGGGTACCCTTGACTTGTGCCTGCTGGGTGTTTACGTCCATTTTGGTTATCACAGTAATCCTCCGTCATCTTCTCATCAGTGACATGCATCTTAACAAGCTCTAGGTCAATGCATGTGAAGATTTTGGACATCTTTATAGACACTTTTAATGCTTCTTAACAGTTTGCTGCGATTATAAAGCACTCACGTCTTAAGGTAGTTCATTATGATGCGATTTACCTTCTATGTGTGATTTGATTGGACTTACAGGACTGATTTTTCTAAACCCCATAGACAAGAAAAAATAAAGTAGTGACTCAAGTTGAAAGAAAGTGCAGTGATACAGCACTAAAAATGTACTCAAAAGTACACATTTATAAAACTACTTAGTAAATTACAATTTCTGAGAAAAACTACTCAATTACAGGAGTTTAAGTATTCTTAATTAGTCACTTTACACCACTGCATATAAGTGACATGGACCTCTTTTATGGTGCATTTTAAGTAGACGTTGCTTTCTTGCGTCAAACATATGACAGATTTTCGTTTTTGAATAAGCCAAACTTTTAACCTGCCAATAAGTCAACGCTTTTACATTGCTCATACATGGAACATGGAGAAGCAAAATGTACTTTAGTGCTTATAGATTTCTTACATTTTAGCCAGGGAAAAGTGTTTTATTGGTGGAACATGTGGATAAGGCAAACAGAACTGCATAGGGTTAGGTGGAACAGTTTGTGTTGTAATCTAATGGCATCCTTAGCTAATGGAAATCTCTGATGCGTCCTCCGCCTTGCGAATACTCCAGAAATGACCTCCTATCCTATGAGAATAAGGCAATAATGTTTTGGAAACAGAAGTGATGTTTTCAGGAAATTGCTGGCAAGGGTTTTGGGTCGCATAAGCAATGGAACTCTTGCCTAACATGTCTGTATGTTTGCCAGAGCAGCGTTTGATCTTCTGCAGTGTTTCGTGTTGATGGTCTGTGACAAACACTGTTACTTAAACCGTTGCGTCACGCTCGGCGTCCCCAGGGACATGGTGGTGGGTGAAGCCAAAATGGTTCGTGCACCACCATGTTATATGCAATTATTTGGCGAGCGATCTCTGCATCGAGACTTCGTATTGCAACTTAATATGCTTACAAATCAAATCTGTATGTTTTCTAATCAGTGACTTTGATTCAGTGAGTTTGAATGCTCCCTGTTCATTCTCTTATTGAGATCATCTAAATTGATGTGGACTGGTTGTTCCTGCTCACTGAAGACAACCAATGTCTAAAAAATGGATTTGAATCTTACGTTCAGGAATAATCTGTATTGTTTATCAGTATGCTCTCAAGTTGCACTGTTTTTACTTATTCATAGTGCCATTTATTCTGCTGTAAAGTGTTTTGGAAATAAATATAAATTCAAAAACTGTCGTTTTGTTTTGCTTATTACTTTGCTTAACACATCTATATATTTCCAGATGTGCATCAAAACAAATGTAGCACATGTAATGCTCATGTTCTCAAATCTAATCTTCTGCTAGTATTGCATAACGTGCATGGGTCAGTTTGGTATATTCCTGGAACAGTTTAAGAGGACCACCAAGATTCATCTGCAGTTATTACCTCCTGCGGTTGCAGATGGGAATATGTAACTATGTGATGTTGTCATGACAATAGTTGAGCAGTTCCTGTAAGAATATTTACACACTAATAGCCAAGTGGCTTACAGAAAACATGTGAGCATTACATGAACTGAGTTTTTGCTTAGACCTTTTTTATAATTAAAGAAACGTGGAGTAAACATGAACGCATACACAAAATATTTAACATTATGACTGGAAATTGAATGTTGATCTTTTTGAGAACCTGTTGTTAATGGATAAAATGAATATTTTATTAGGACGCCACCTTTCTGATGGTTTTATACGAGTACTGAAAGGTTGTATGTATCAGAACCAAAGACTTTTGAGACACTTCCATATTTGAGTACTATGCCACCTCACATACACTACCCTCGCTCCAACTGTATTTTAAGTGGAACGTTTCAGTATTGACTTGTCCCAAGCTCTAATACTGATTATATCAAAAAATAGTTTTGGTTAAAGGGTTTGCTAATGTAATATCTAAAATTGATCACATATTCATCACAGCAGAAATTACACTGAAATTAGGTAATAAAGGGGACGACACTGTGGCGCAGTGGGTATGTCACCTCACAGCAAGGATGTTGCTGGTTTGAGCCCCAGCTTGGCCAGTTGACATTTCTGTGTGGAGTTTGCATGTTCTCCCAGTGTTTGCGTGGGCTACAGTCCAAAGTTCCCACAGCCCAAGCACATGCGCTATAGGTGAATTGAATAAACTAAATTGGTCGTAGTGTATGTATGTGCAGGGGAGAGTGTATGAGTGTTTACAAGTGCTGGGTTGCGGCTGAAAGCGCATCCACTGTGTAATAATATATGCTGGGTAAGTAGGCTGTGGCGACCTCTGATTAATAAAGGGGCTAAGCCGAAAAGTAAATGAATGGATGAAAATGACAAAGAGGTGACTTGTCCAATTTAACACAGTACTCAATTTCAGGTTTGGTTTTACTATGAGTGATTGTGACTGGGTTCGAACCAAAGACATTTGAGAAACATCGCTTTTTCAGTTTAGTATTGGATTAAAATCATTTTATTAACTCATCCCAATTCAAAATATTTAAAACATAGCTATTATAAGGGCAGCGTTGTTAGTTGTTCTCTGTTTAACGCTTTAAATGCCCCACCATGAAAAAATTGGAATTTCATTTAAGTCCTAATGTCGCTAGTTAACATACTCAATGCATTTTTTTTCAACACATCCCATAATTTCTAAAATATCCACCTCAACCAAATTGTTTATATGTCGATTTATGGTTAAAATACCAAAATTATTACATATACTATAAAAAATCTGAAAATATGAAGTGTAAAGCCAATCTATATTTAAAAAAAATGTATGTATATATATATATATATATATATATATATATATATATATATATATATATATATATATATATATATATATATAAACTAAATCATCTTTATTTTTTGAAGTATACCATAAAGTATTTCAGATTCTCATTTAACATGTTTTGTTGTTGTTTTACTATAAAACCAAAATCAAGTGTAGTAGTGCAACAGGATTATTTGTTTGATTTTTTTGTAAACCTACAATGCTGTGTGTGTAAACCATCATTTAAAACAGTCAAACTGTAAATTAGTTTAACAGTCATTATTTAAAACAGTTAAATTATGGTCAACTATTTGGTAAAGCAGGCAGTTAAAGAGTTAAGGAGTTTATTATTTGTATATCTATCATGGAAGAAATTACACGCAAGTAATTATTTTTATTTGTAAGTTGATCAGTGGAAAGAAATGCCAAAATAGTTTGTTGTGAGGTTGGATAGCTTACAAAGGTGTTTGAGAAACATATTTGAGCACTATGTTACCTCAAATACATATTACTTGAGTATAACTTGTTTAAATGTACTTTTTAAACTTCTAAAACGGCGATTCTTTAGCAACAACATTGAGCCTTTTCTACATTTAAAAGGTTTGCTAATACGTTTATTTTATTTATTACATTATTTTTATTTGTAAGTGTGATATGGATGAAAAAGCCAAACGACTTAATGTTATATCTCCCAATATATAACGTAACAGCTTCATCTGCTGGTAAAACGGAGTAGCGCATCATTTGCACAGCTCCCACAGAGCTGAATTTGACGAGTTTGCCCTAAATTTAAATTAAGCGGTCACGCTGTCAACTTATATTAGGTTTTAAAACTCAATCAAGTACATTTGATTTACCTTTTCTCATATTTCTCCTCAAAAACGCGGCGTTTTGTCGTTATATATTACTATTCAGTTCTGAGGTAAAACACATTTGCTAGCTAGTTCGTTGTGTATGACGTAAATCATTTGTGTCAGCCAAATGACACATGAGCCAATCGCAGGGTCGGAGAGGTTTGCGTAACCAATCGCAGCGCAGCACTGTGACTCACCATACATGGACAGCCATCACCATATAAGGAAACATCGACTCGCTTTATATGGAGGAAAGTAGATCTATAGACGAACGTCTCGTGAGTTAAATTCTCAAAATAAGCAATATTTTACTAATTATTTTCCCCAGAAAACGTTAAACTTAATATTTGACCAAAATAGTGCTTTTTATGAGCTAATAACGTATTATCTAAAACAATACCGACCTTTAAGCAGAGAACTATTTTTAAAGGCGGAGCTGCATTGCGCGGTCGCGATTCGTCGTTTCCAAATGTGGCAAGCGCAGCGTAAGTTCAGTCGAGGTTTGATTGATGGACTGTAGGCGGAAACTATATGTTGTAAACTTTGTACGGTGGTCGTAAAGGGCTAGTTTTGCAGGTTTATTTCTGTCGTTTACGAGACCCTCAAATCCTGACTTTCATACTGAAACAAATCCATCCGTAACCAGAAATAGCGCTTGCCTGCTTTAAGTTGTCCGCTGAGTTGAGCTAATGTTTCTTAGCCTAGCATATGTGAGGTAAGTTCGGTTTTGGGTCTGGATTTGATCTGGGATCTGCTGCACAGATCGCTAACTTTACACCCACCGCAGACCGCCGTAGTGCCGCTTGCAGGTCAGCGATGTTAGGGGGCAACGGGACGGCCAGAGGGGCTGGACGCTCTGGTAATGGCACGGGATTGACACCTCTACAGGTGGGCAGCACATCTGGGGCTCTGGGGGCTGTAAACTCTGTCATAAACCTGCCCGATGGGGGCAGATACGACGACGGGCCGTCGGTCGAGGCTGTGCTGAGCGGCTCCGATGGAGACTCAGACTCCGGGGACGATGAAGAGAGCCCTGTGCCGGACAGGAGAGGGGTGAAGCGGGAGAGGAGCGAGCTGGAGGTCGGGGGATCTTCTGGATCTAACGCCGCACTCTCGGCAGGATACGGAGGGGTCTCCAGCGGGGTGGCCGGAGCGAAGCCCGGCAAGAAAACGCGAGGACGGGTGAAAATTAAGATGGAGTTTATTGACAACAAGCTGAGGAGATACACGACCTTCAGCAAGAGAAAGACTGGCATCATGAAGAAGGTATGTTCATGTGTCTTCTGCTGTTAGTCTGGAACTGATTGTACCACTGCTGTTCTACTGCTGTACTGATGCTAGTTTTACACCAGTGCTAAACATCTATGCTAATATTAGCACTACAACTACTAGTAGTGCCATGCCAATACGTTCTTCAGTAACTGGTACTCTAGTAAACTTTAGTATTTACCTCATTGTGCTTTGTTTAATTCTGTATAAATAATAGTACCACTAACATTACTATATTCAGGATTCCCACTGGTCATGGAATTGTAAAAGCTCTATCCCACATCCTGTAAGTCAGGGAATTGTATACATTTTTTGGTAACACTTTAGGTTATTACATATTTATAATTATGACATTGGTTGTTTTTTAGTAGTTATAAAGTATCGTTTTATTCAACATCCTTAAACCTACCAATACCTAAACCATAGCTCTCAAACTCAATTCCTGGAGGGCCACAGCTCTCAGTTTTGCTTCAACCGTAATCAAACACAACTTATTCAACTAATCAAGGTATTACTACTAGTAGAGACTATTAAGTAGGTGAGCTAGAGATGGTTGGAGCTAAACTGTGCAGAGCTGGGGCCCTCCAGGAATTGGGTTTGAGACCTCTGACCTAAAGCCAACTTCTTACTAACAGTTAATTAGCAGCAAATTAGTACCTTAGTGAGAAAAAAGTCTTAGTTAATGGTTTGTTTATAACAATAATTGTACCTTAAAATAAAGTGTAACCATTTTTATTGGCCCAAGTCATTGAATAACAGGGATTGTTGTTGTATTTCTTATTTCTTTACATTTATAATTTGTTTTTCAAAGTCAAATTATATTCTTCTCCCGCTTGTCAGCTGGCATAAGTCCTAGGGTGCTATCACACCTGCCTTATTTAGTTCGGTTGAATCGCACTAGAGTTCGTTTTCCCTCTTGGTGCGGTTCGTTTGGGCAGGTGTGAATCTAACAATCGTACTCGAGTGCGCACCAAAAGCGGACTAAAAAAGCATAGCAAGACCCCTTAGAGGAGGTGATCTCGGTACGCTTACAAACATGGCAAATTAATTCTTAGTATTATAAATATTTATTATTGTCTGCCACATAATAAAAAGTTTGAACAATAACACACTTACAGGTAAAAAAAAGATAAATAAAACATCAACGTTTTAATTAAAATGTAATTTTAAAAGTTTTTACTTGAATAATTCAGCGATTCCTCCGCGTACCACTAGAAGGAAGTCCGCGTACCACTTGAAGGAAGCCAGTGCATTGATAATGACCAAAAACACATTGAATGAGCAATTTTACCCAATAAATGCATCAATAATATCCACTGATTTTTAGATATTCAATTAAGTGAACTTAAACGATTAGAATGGCAACAAATATTTAGTTGAACCCAAACTACAAAAAAAAAACATTTAAAATAATTTTAAACTAGTTTTAAACTAGTGGGGTTTTGAAATCAATTAATGCAAATAATCGAAATAACTGTAAAGCCGTGATTATTTCTAAGACTATAAGCGTACAACCAAAATTTATAATCGTTGCATCCCTATTTTCAACTGGTTCAGATTAAAGCAATCAATTTGGTGTGAAAACGGCCCAAAAACGGCAGAAAATGCTACAATGTGTCATTTGTTGCCCTTGGTCCGGACCAAATGACCGAACTACAGATGTAAAACCACCCTTATGCACATAAGTCAAAATGCAATCCCCAGGCTTTACCTGTTAAATACTGTCTATATTTTGTGTCTGCCCAGTGCTCAACCCAACAGAAGGTATAATAAACCTTAAAGACGTCACAGAAATCAAGCATTTTGCTATTTAGTCAGTAAAATTTACATATTTTGACATTTGGTTTAGACTGGGAGCCCTGTATATGATACTAAATCTATAGAAATAGTTCCACTTGATTGATCCTAGAGCTACAGTAGAGATGCTAGCTTAGATAGTTTAAATTAATACATATTCTAACACTTCACAAAAACTCTACCACTAAATGTAAAAATACTTCATTTAAAACATTAATAATATTAGTGTCAATGGTTTGAACTCATGAAACTGATTCTATTATTGTAAAATAACAGTGTAAATTACAACATTGATGTTAATTCTATTGAAGTAGTAGTATCACTAGATTATATTGTAAAATTTCAGATACTAACTCTTTTTAAGTACCAGTATTTGCTTAAAATCATACTGCTGAGAAATACCTTTCTTAAATCTCAAAATCAAAGTTGTAGGCTTTAAAAAGTCTCAAATTTACTGAAATATTGTGTTGTAGGTCTTAAATCTTTTTTTAAACAGGTCTTAATTTTCATTTGTTCATGTATTGCTATCCAATCTGGCCAAAACCCATAAAATCACCAACAATCCATCTCAACTTTAAACTTTTTTTTTATTATTATTTAAAAGTTAATTTTTAACTCTGTTTATCATAATGGTTTAATTATTTTCCTTGTAATAACATTTGTTTAGAAGTGGTCCATGTATTTACTGTTGAGGACACTGACCTGGACAGGTTGTTGTGCATAGATTAGGTTTGTTATAGTTTTTAAAACTTTTAAAACATTTGTTCATTTTTTTTATTTTAAAGAAAGTTTATGTTGGAAAAAAAACTTGTATGGATACAAGTAGAGCTTGCTTAATTTTACACAATATTTAAAATATTTTACTTATAAATATCTAAAATATTTGAATTCTTTATTATTTGTTTATTATTGTACTATTGAATGCATCAAATTATTATAATTTCTTTTGATAGGGCAAATAAAAATCTTTTCCATCTGAGCCATTTGTAAATTTCCTTAGCCTTTAGCTCTTTATGAGTCTAAAATTTCATTCATACTGGTCCTGAAATATCTTAATGTCTTAAATTTAACTTGGTGAAACCTGCAGAAACCCTGATATTAGTAAATCAGTTCTAATACTCAAAGTACTCAACTAATGTTTAATATTTATGTTGATTTTAACACGGTGGTAATATTAGTATCTCTTTTCCTAATGCTATGTCACTACTAGTTATTTATAATGGTGTTTTACCAATGCTTGTACCTTTTACACTGTTTGAGGTATAGGTTCTGAATCATGCTTGTTTACTTATGTTATATACGCTGACTGTACCATGCTACTTACATGACATTTGTGTTTAAATGTGTTTTACTGCTCCTGCTAAACCATGATACGCAAGCACTGTTGTTGGTGTTATAATTACCACCCACTCATGTTCTGTAATACTGCAAGCAATTTTATAATTTGCATTATTAGTGGTATATGCTGAGATAATTCAATATACTGAAGATAGTAGTTTTATTATTAATGCTGCCATACTACTTTTGTAGTTCTACCACCAGTAATTTACAAATCAACATTGTATGGCCACAACCATATCATCTTGCAACCCAAGACTGCTTACTCACTGAAGCTAAGCAGGGCTGAGCCTGATCAGTATCTAGATGGGAGACCACAAGGGAAAACTAGGTTGCTGTTGAAGTGGTGAGGCCAGCAGGGGGCGCTTAGTCACTTTTGTGTGAGTCCTAATGCCCCAGTATAGTAATGGCAACGCTATGCTGTCAGTATGCGCCATTTTTCGGATGAGATGTTAAACCGAGGTTTTGACTTTGTGGTTATTAAAATCCCATGGCACTTCTCGTAAAGAGTAGGGGTGGCCAAATTCCCTCCATCAGCCCTGATCCTGCATAGCCTCCCAATCATCCCCATTCACCAATTTGGCTCTATCGTATATATACCAATTGCTAGTGTGAGGTGAGCGCACTGGCGCCGTTGTCCTGTGTAGGGCTGCACGATTAATCGAAAAAAGATCACGATCTCGATTCGACCCTACACACGATCTTAATTCAGCTTTTCTACGATTCAGTCAATTATATTTTCAAGGTCAGGAGAGAAGCTTAAAGGCGGCCGCACAGGTCCTTACAGGAACATGAACACCTTCAAATGGCGTTAAAAGTGTCACATACTGTATTTATAAGGTATAATTCACCCAGAAATGTCATTTCTGTCTCATGTAAGGATTTATTTGCGACAAAATCACATGTGAGCTGACCACGAGTCACTGAGAGAGCGTGCACGTAGCACGCCAATGACGGCTACTTTAGTGAACAGAACCTGCATATGCTGTGAATAACAAGTTATAAAGTTGTAAATAACGTTCAGTTTGTTGCACAGTGATCGTTTGAGAGCCGCGTTGAAAGAATGATTTGCATGTGTGTGTGTTTTATCACAGTGATGGCAGCCATGAGCCGCACTGGAAAGTGAAAGTGAAACCTGTGCGCACATCATTTAAATGATCATAACGCATTTTACAGTTATAATTACGACAAGCATTTGATGTGTTTTTTTTTCTTTCATAGCTAACAGTGTTGTGCATGAAAATAAATGTTTTACAGTGTCAGTATAGCTACTCTAGCTTATATTATGTTGAATATAATGCAAAAATGTCTGTGAAATGTCTGATTTTACCAGTGAAGACAAATGGTCTAATGATGCTGACAATGACAGATGACAAGCACGTCTTAAACATAATAATTCAACTTTATAATTATGAATAGTTGTATTCTGATGTGGGCGAGGCAGTGGCGCAGTATGTAGTGCTGTCGCCTCACAGCAAGAAGGTCGCTGGTTCGAACCTTGGCTCAGTTGGCCTTTCTGTGTGGAGTTTGCATGTTCTCCCTGCCTTCGTGTGGGTTTCCTCCAGGTGCTCCGGTTTCCCCCACAGTCCAAAGACATGCGGTACAGATGAATTGGGTAGGCTAAATTGTCCATAATGTATGAGTGTGTGTGTGAATGTGTGTGTGTGAATGTTTCCCAGAGATGGGTTGAGCCTGGAAGAGCATCCGCTGCAAAAAAAAAAAAACTTGCTGGATAAGTTGGCGGTTCATTCCGCTGTGGCGACCCCGGATTAATAAAGGGACTAAGCCGACAAGAAAATGAATAATGAATGTATTCTGATCTCATCATTTTACTGTGAATTATCAACCAGGACATAAGCCGCACTGGAAAGTGAAAGTGAAACCTGTGCATACATCATTTAAATGATCATAACACATTTTACAGTTATAAATACGACAAGCATTTGATGTGTTTTTTTTTTCTTTCATAGCTAACAGTGTTGTGCATGAAAATAAATGTTTTACAGTGTCAGTACAGCTACTCTAGCTTATATAATGTTGAATGTAATGCAAAACTGTCTGTTACCAGTAAAAAAAAATGGTCTGATGACGCTGACAATGACAAATGACAAACACATGTCTTAAACATAATAATTCAACTTTATAATTATGAATAGTTGTATTCTGATGTCATCATTTTACTGTGAATTATCAACCAGGACATAATGAAAGTCTGTTCAAGTCCACCATAATGACTACAAAATTGAGAATTTTAAGCAACAGTAGAGCTACACACAGGCCTAATATTATTAGTGTTGTTTTACCATATCATCGCTTTAGAATTATAAGGTTCTATCTGACATTTTTGTCAAAATTTAGTTATTGACATATTAAATGACAACTTATTGTTTACATTTTAAGACTTTAAAAAAAATGTTCCACACATACTGTTTGTGTTATGGATTGCAAAAACTTTGAAGCTCAATATGTCAAAATCATTCAGAACGCAGAGAGAACCTTATGATTTCAAGGTAATAAGGGGGGGTTTCCTCTTTTCCTCTTTTTTTCTGCTTTTAAATTGGTTATAAATGCGTGCATATAATACTTTCACTTTCAGTTTTGCGGGAATTGCCAACATGTGCTGCATAAGGGCGCTATATTACACAGAATACACTGGCAAGATTAAGTGGGACCAGTTTTATTTGTTTTGTTATTAACGTGTTGTTCTATTTAAAATGCCTTTTATTTGTAAAATCTCTCAAGTTAATATTGGCCATCTGGTAACATAATCTCCCTTAGAGATATTGGAGTTCAATAACGTGGTGCATAGTATGACTATTGACCAACAGCTCACTGTAAGTTTACACACTGCATAGACTACAGCTCTGAAATCCTACATCAGTTTGGCCAACCCCAAACACCTTTAGCTCTTTAGATAGATTTTTTTTTCTTCTGCTTGACTTGTTTTAACTTCAGTCAATAATACTGATTGGTACAGCCCAAGACATGACAAAAATTTATCGTTTTCATCAGCAATAAATTGCAAAAATGCAAGTTTTGTACATTTGGCATCGTTTCCATATTGCCACCAAATAGGCAGATTAATGATAATTCGAACACTAGTGCTTATTGTAGTTGTATAGTACTTTATTCTGCTTTTTTACCTCTAATAATTATTACTAATGACTGTTAGTAACTTCAGTATCTATTATTGCATCATACTAATACAGTTCAGTTCTTGTTATTGTCTAATTGTTTCATTAACAGTACTATAAGGGGCAATATCATCCTGCTAATATTGGATCATTACCCTATTAATGTACTTATTGTGCAATGCAAGCTGTATTACTGTCACTGAAGTTCTTACTATACCAATGCTAATGCTAAACACTATGCTTTCACCATTATTGTACTCTAATAAATACCACTGAATTAATACTAGCACTAGTAGTTTTACTGTAACAATAGCAAAACCAGGTAACATGCTTGCATCTTTCACTTCTGCCGGATTTTATGCTACTTTACTACTGCTTATACCACACAGCAGTTAGTGTAACACACAGAGCCGCTCATTAGCATGTACTCAAACCGCCTGCTCATTTCGACTCAGTCAGAACCACATCTACGTTCTCTGAGGTTTGACCGATTTGACGGTTTCCTAGTTAAAGGTAGTTTCCACATCTGCTCTGACTCATTTGTCATTGCTCGCTCAATTGTCATTCATTCCTGTCTCTGCAGAAATAGCCCTGATCAGGTTACCGCTGCCCTAGACATTGACAGTACATTTGCATATCTTGAGATCCAACCCAGTTGCAGACGTCGAGCAGAAACCTAACCTTCAGATGCATGCGATTGGGTTATTTAGCCCCTGTGTATTTTCATGAATGCATTTTTGTTTTAAAACGGCATTTTGGAATGAAAATACTCCTCGTAGACCTGCCACAATATTTGTTTTTTGTTGTAAAATATATTTCACCAAAGTATATCGCGATAAATGATATTATTGTCATTTTTAGACCATTTTATGCCACTCGTTATATAATGACAATATATATATATATATATATATATATATATATATATATATATATATATATCCTAAATGTCGTTTTAAAACAAAAATGCACTAATGAAAATTCCCAGGGTAAATTTTATATATGTATATATACATATGTGTGCATGTGTGTGCGTGTATGTATATATATATATATATATATATATATATATATATATATATATATATATATATATATATATATATATATATATATATATATACATGCATGCATACATACATACATACATACATACATACACATATATATACACACATACGTATGTATGTATGTGTGTGTGTATATATATATATATATATATATATATATATATATTTATATATATATATATATTTATATATATATTTATATATGCATAACACACGTATAGTCTTCCAAAGAACACATAACATGCTATTCTTATGAATATTTCATTTAATTAGTCATTTCAACAGTTTAATAATGAGGCATTGGAGTCGGAATGTGAAAATGCATATCCTAAACAAATTAATTATCATAATTTTAGCACAAAAGTGCAAGGTAAAGATTATCAGAGGCTGTGATATCTGCTACCAGATCAATTTTCAGCTGTCAGACACCCACATGAAAATATACTATAGCAGTGTTTCCTCTAGGATTTTTTTCCAGCTGTGGCGGCAGGTCTTTTACACAAATCTACCAACTACCTATGCCGTTATTTTAATGACAAATGGAGAAATGTGGTGAGTGCGGTATTACAAGTCGCGAACACATTTACGTAATACGATCATGCAAATCTCTGCTTGCACGCTGATTTTCTCTGCTTGTCAAAACTCCTTGCACGCCCTCAAACATGCTGCTCAAGCGCAGATCTTCTTGTGCGCTCTTAAATATACGCTGCTGAAGCTCCAACATTTATTAAATTTGCTAGGAATATTTCTGACTGTCTCCATTAGACCTACAGAGCGGCATTAATGTGTCCTGAAGTAAAGTGAAGTGACACGGCAGTAAACTCCAGCAAGATAAGGTTAAAGTCTTTGTATCCAGAATCACAGACCTTTATCTATAAATACAGTATAATTATGGAAACTGTGTTCATCATAACTGAAAGCTGCATCGTGTTTGCTGGCCTCACGCATCATGCATCTGTCAGTTAGTCAATCAGTCTGTCAGCACGTCACCTTAAAGTGTTAAACAGATAACGCACAGCCCTACTACGGTAACAGGAAGTTTGCACTGTTATAATTCACTTACCTTTTAATACGTTTTGGTGCGATCATAACCTGCTATTAAAAACAACAACAACAACAATGAATGCATGTTTTGAATGAATAAGAAGCTGTAATGTAGCCGTGGTGGGATGAATTTTGGTGGTGCGCGGCTCGCCATGGAAGAATGAATGTAGCGGAAACCATGCAATAGTAATTTATAGGGCTGCACGATTAATCATATTATTATCACCATAATGATATTTGTGGCCCACGATTAATAATATCGTCACGACTTTACAGTGTAAAGAGCAAGCCGTTATTTTAATGGCCGGAGTTTACGGATTGTACCGCTTTACAAGCATGAGGCGAGTGTTTTTTCAAGGCACTGTTAATCAGGTAGCTTTTGCTCCTGTTTAGTCCAAACTTCCCAAGGTGACAAAAAATCCCATTGACCACCTTAAAAGCCATCACAAAGTGGCCGTCATCAGTGTGTTAATGAGCTATTAATCGTGGGCCACATATATCATTATGGTGATAATAATATGATTAATCGTGCAGCCCTATAAATTACTATTGCATGGTTTCCGCTACATTCATTCTTCCATGGCGAGCCGCGCACCACCAAAATTCATCCCACCACGGCTACATTACAGCTTCTTATTAATTCAAAACATACATTCATTGTTGTTGTTGTTGTTTTTAATAGCAGGTTATGATCTGTGTTGCATTTTTCTATGCATTGCTAACATCACTAAACTGTTTTATTATTAGTTAACCAAATAATTGCCGAGATTCAGCAGTTTTTTTCTGACATCTTTGCCAGTCATGTAGACAGAAGACAGTGACTGTATCCAATTATTTCATTATTAAACACAAAAAGCCATTGTGGCCCTGTTCACTCAGGTATTCAGGTTCATTTTCATCAATCTGACGCAACTTTTATTATTTACAAGAAAAGAAAATGTATTTAAGTTTAAGATCAATTAAATTGATCTAAAACTTAAAATTGATCATTTTGTGATTGATTTTTTTATTTTATTTTTTGCCATGAGATAGCATAAATTAAATAAAGTAAAAAACTCTCTCTCATGCCATCACCTTTTCAAAAATGTTTAACCATCATTACTGGGGTTGCACAATGTATTAGGTTACAATTATTACAACATTGCAATGTTGAGTCAGATTTATTGTTGACCAGCACTTCATTTCAGAACTGATGTGGTTTGTCGAGTCACTGCAAAGTTGAACTATAATAGAGAAAAGTTCTGTCGTTTGCATGTGTTTTTTTAAAGGCCTGTGACCTTGTGAGCATTTCAAGTGAGTTTAAATGATGTTGTTATGACATTTGTAGCTTTAACAAAGATTCAGTAAGGAATAACTGATGATTGGCCATTGATTTATCGGAAAATAATGCAGGTATGCATCGTTTTCTAATAAGTTAATGGACTGGAACCAATTATTCCACATTTATGATGGTTCTAACGCCTAAAGACTGTTCAAATATATATATATATTTTAAGACATTTGACTGGTTTTTATCCTCAGACTGATCCTGTATGTAGCACTAGTTTCTTACACATATCTTGCAAAGCCTTCTGTTGTGTTTGTTGTGATTTTTCGACTGTTGTAGCTGTGAAAATAACTGAAATTATTCTGTGTAGTGATTTGAAGCCGCAATGCACTCAAAACCTGCCTGATACTAACTCAGCTGTGTGATTATCTGAAAATAACTGCACATCATAGAATGCCCATCAGCCAATTAGACTCAAACATTTAACAGTCCTGTAGTAAAAGTGAATTTAGTTATTTATACGATAAATTTTATGCTATATATTTCAGGGTTCAACGCTAAGGATTTTTTTCTACTGGCCCGATCGGACCAGTGGTTCAGATTTTTACTTGCCCTGCCAATATTGTCACTGGCCCCACCAAAAAAAGTTAATAGCTATTTCTTAGCCACAAATAAAAAAAAAAGTCAAAATGTTTGTAAATATAGAATTTAAATATTTAAAAAATGTTAATAAAGTGTTTTGCAAACAAAAGTAGCAAAATGTGCAGGTATTTTTTTGCAAAACAAAAGATGACTGACCTGCCAAACTAACGGCAAACTGTACAAAACATCACTTTATTTTTTTTTTAGTTGTGGTGTACCCTCGTAAATGTCTGGTTCCAAGACGTTAGAGACAAATGTTTTCCTTTAGCATCATCACTCGAAGTTGCCGCCATGTTGCTGTCTCTTAGCTGTACTGGTTGTTATGGAAAAAAATAACATGCTCACAACATCCAATCAGATAAGAGGAACCGAGAAGGTAGCATTTGAAGGCTTAAAAACACAAACGGTTTCTCTATTCTGACTGTATTTGCACGCAATTGACAAATAGTCACAGGCAAATTAAACTAATAGTGACAGGGCATTAGTGGCCCAATCGGGCCAGTAACGATACTGTCGACTGTCCTGAGCATCTCACACGTTGACCCCGGGCCATCGGGCAGTCCTTATTGTTGAGCCCTGTATTTGATCATTTAGTTTCTGTACCTTAATCTTTGCTCAGTTGTATTCCTTTATAATTATGATTTGATTCAATATATGCGGATCCACTTCCCTGGAATCATGCCAATCAAACTAAAATGATGACCTCTTTCCTAATAAAGCCTCATCTGATAAAACTGTATTCAAAAAATATATAACAGAAAAACACAATATTTTATTCTATATTGTGCCGCTGTACTTCTTTAACCACAAGTATCCTCTGCACTGTAGGATTCTATTTTTATATTCTTCTCAACATTTGTGACTGTTTTAGTCTTTATTTTATATTCAAGTATCCTTACGGTTACAAGGAATGAGTTTGCAGTAGCTTATCAATCTTGTGCCTCTTTCGAAGGAAACCCCAACTCGTAGAAAAGCTGTCATCGATATCTCTCTCTCTTCTCAATGTTTCCAGGCCTACGAACTCTCTACGCTGACGGGGACGCAAGTTTTACTCTTGGTTGCCAGTGAAACGGGCCACGTCTACACATTTGCCACGCGGAAACTTCAACCCATGATCACCAGTGAGACGGGTAAAGCCCTGATCCAGACTTGCCTGAATTCCCCCGATTCTCCACCCCGTACGGACCCTTCAACAGACCAGCGCATGAGTGCCACGGGATTCGAGGAGACCGACCTCACCTACCAGGTCTCAGAGGCTGATGGCCTCACAGAGCCAAAGGTACCTGCCTTCTACTTAAATGCCTAGATCGTAGGTCTCAAACTTAATTCCTGTACGGCCAAAGCTCTGCACAATTTTGCTCCAACCCTAATCAAACACAGCTTATGCAACTAATCGAGGTGTTTATGTAACAGCCCGGTTGGAGAAATAAAAGGATTAAACTCATGCACTGATGTTGCACTGTCCTCCTTTGTGCCTTTATTGTTGCATTTGCTGTCCTTAAAGACTGTACAACACCGTAAGAGCTAAGAACAGATGAATAAACACAAATAGAAAAGATGTAATGAATAATAGTTCACATAATAAGACAAAACAATAAACTTAGTGACAATATTATTAAGTATCTGCAAATATATGACTAATTTTACGATAAAATAGCAATTTAAATTATTAGCAAGCCAACAGATGCATCAAATTTTAGCAATATGTATAAAAAATGTCCTCATCTACCTTGTTCTCCCTTCCAACCAGGTGTTCAAACAATGAAGATGAACAGAACAAAAAACAAACTCAAATATGCATTAAATCTCTCCTAAATCAGTCCTTAAATGTAACATTAGCTCCGTGCATTTCTCTGTGCAAGCGATCGCTGTCTCCCTCGTGCTAGGCGCGCTTCTCCGATCTCCTTGCTTCCGTGATCTGCGCGCTCTCGCGCACCTGACCACTTCCGGCAAGCCGCGCGTCAAAATAAGGGTCTCTATAGGCTAAATAACTTAGTGCAAAGCGGAGTTCAAATAAATAACAAAAACACAACAACTTTTAAAGAAATAGAGAAGTAATTAAAAGCAGCATAAATAATTAACACTGAAACCTAACTTAAATGACTTGGGGTTATTTACACTCCCACCAATCATGAGTGATTATGAACTTTAACCTTTTAATCACGAATGATTTTAAATGAATTATAATTACTACTACTACTACTATAACCATTTAAGACTAGATGTAAACAACACTAAAACATATACTACTATGAACTGTTTACTCAAAGGATATGTCAGTATGTTCAGGCTGCCTCCATCAGCAGGACCAGCTTCTGCACTGGACGTTCCACCACAGATGGTTTATGTGGACGTTTGCCATCCTTCCCCAGATTTCTATCTCCGAACTGTATTTTCACTCTTCTCACCAATCCGTCCTTGTCAGTGACTGCCTCAATAATCCTTGCCAAGCGCCACTCATTCCTGGGCAGATCCACTGCCTTCTCCAAGACAATATCTCCTACTTGCATGTTCCTTCTTGGTGTATGCCAGCACTGTCTTGTTGTGATGTTAGACACATACTCCTTATGCCAACGTCCCCAGAATTGTTCTGCTAAGTATTGGACATGCCGCCATCTCTTACGGGCATACACATCTTCCCTGACAAATTTGCCAGGAGGTGGTAGGGCTTGAGTAGGTTTTAGAGTGAGGAGGTGATTAGGGGTTAGAGGTTCAGGGCTACTTGGGTCAGTTAGACTATCAACCGTGAGCGGACGACTGTTTACAATGGACATGGCCTCGTAAAAGAACGTTCGCAGAGAAGAGTCATCGAGCCTTCCAGATGACTGTGACAGGGTGGAGCGAAGAACACTTCTGACAGTTCTAATCTGTCTTTCCCAAACTCCGCCAGTGTGGCTTGAATGAGGTGCATTAAAAACAAAGTCACACTGTTTTTCCGCTAAGAATGTTACCAGACGGTTGGTGTCAATCTCCTCCATAGCTTTGGTGAGCTCATTCCTGGCTCCAATGAAATTACTGCCTTGATCACACCTTATTTGATGGACTGCTCCTCTGATAGCGATGAAACAACGCAGGCCATTGATAAAGGCATCTGTGGACATGTCATCCAGCATCTCAATATGGATGGCTCTGCAACAGAAACAGGTAAAAAGAAGTCCATACCTCTTGTTTGACTTGCGACCTTTGCAGGTGATGAATGGACCGAAAACATCCATCCCGCTGTATGTGAATGGAGGGGATGGCTCGATGCGCTCTGAGGGTAAGTTAGCCATTTTTTGCTCTTCCGTAGGTCCACGTAACTTGCGACATCTCACACATTGTCGTACAAAGGAAGCTACAGTCCTGTTAACTCCCGTAATCCAGAATCCTCTTGATCTGATTTCATTTATGGTCATTCCCTTTCCTTGATGAGCCATCTTCTCATGACAATCAGCAATCAGGAGTTTTGTAAGTTGGTGCTCCTTCGGAAGTATCACTGGATACTTGACAGCATTAGGGATAGATGCCTCACAAAGTCTCCCTCCCACCTTCAGCAATCCATCTTGGTCGACAAAGGTGTCAAGATTGTATAGTCTGTTGCTGCGAGGTAGTTGTTTGCCCTTACAGAGTAAAGTTATCTCCTCTGCATATGTCTGCTTCTGTAAGTCCTTGATTATGATACATTGTGCATCGTTCCGTTCCGCCAATGTACTGTGATTATGTGACTTGTCTTTCCTGACACGACGTATTAAACGTGCAACAGCTTGGATAGCTTTGGACCATGAGGACAACTTGGTGAGACGGTCTGACAAACATGAATACTGTACAGTTTGCGTGTTGAGTGACTGAACCTTCTTGACTTCAGGGTCGCCAATTGGAAGCTGCTTGCTGATTTCCATAGGTGGTGGTATTTGCTTTTCCCATAAAACTTTAGGTCCTCTAAACCAGTTGGAAGTGACAAGATTGTTAACACTTAGACCACGCGATGCGTAATCGGCTGGATTTTCATCTGAGCAAATGTACCGCCACTGTTGAGGAGTTGTGGTGCGGTGAATCCTTTGTACTCTATTTGCCACAAACGTGTGGAAACGGCGGGCTTCATTGTTTATGTAGCCTAACACCACTTGTGAGTCAGTCCAGAAAAACGTTTCTGCATCTGTCAGGTTCATTTCCTCCTTCAACATGTCATTCACTGCAACTGACACCACTGCGGCAGCCAATTCTAGCCGAGGAATTGTTGTGATCTTGAGTGGGGCCACTCTAGATTTTGCCATGAGCAACGAACAACTGATGTCACCTTGCTCGTTCTCGAGTCTGAGATATGAACACTGACCATATCCACTCATGCTGGCGTCTGAGAAGTGGTGAATCTCTCTCCTTATGATTCTCCCAAAGCCAGAAGGCACAATACAACGAGGCACTTCAATCTTTTCTAGATTAACTAGATCTGCCTTCCAGTGTTCCCATGCTGATTGTAGATCAGCGGGTAAGTTATCATCCCAACCCATACCACTTCGGCACATTTCTTGCAGAATGGTCTTTCCTTTGAGTACAAAGGGGGCAAGAAAGCCTAAGGGATCAAACAATGAGGCCACTATGGACAGTATCCCTCTACGAGTTGCTGGTTGGTCCTTAACAGTGATACGGAATTTGAAATTGTCTTGTTCCAGACTCCAGTATATGCCCAAAGCTCTTTCCAAAGGCTGATCAGTGAGAGCAAGATCGACAGCTGTAACATCTACCGCACACTCTGAGGGTGGTATTGTCTTCAAGACTTCCTTGTCATTAGACACAAACTTGTGAAGCCTTAAGCTTCCCAGTGCACAAAGCTGACGAGCTTCTTCAGCCAATTTGATGGCCTTCTCTGTGCTTTCAATGCTGGAAACTCCATCATCCATGTAGAAATCTTGCATAATAAATTGCGAGCCCAGAGGATACAGACGTTCACCTTCTCTTGCAAGATGCTTCAGCCCATAGTTAGCGCATCCAGGGGACGATGAGGCTCCAAACAAATGCACTGTCATGCGGAAGGTTTGAGGCTGTGAATTGAAATCTCCATTTCTCCACCATAGAAATCGTAAATAATCACGATCCGCATGGTCTACATGAAATTGGTGGAACATTTTCTCCACGTCACACATTAGGGCTACAGGGTACTGTCTGAACCTCAAAAGAATGCCAGTTAAGCTGTTCATCAGATCTGGGCCAGTTAGAAGATGGTCGTTCAAGCTAGTTCCCTTGTATCTGGCTGAACAGTCAAAAACTATACGCAATTTCCCTGGCTTTTTCGAGTGGTACACTCCGTGATGTGGTATGTACCATCTTTCTCCTTCTCGTCCTTCCTCAAACACCTGTTCTGCATTACCCTTCTCTATTACTTCCTCCATGAATGTTACATAATGCTCTCTGTACTCCTGATCCCTCATTAATCTCCTCTTCAAATGTTGAAGTCTTATGACAGCAAGAGGTTTGTTATCTGGAAGATATGGTCTTTTCCTGAATGGCAGGGGCATTTCCAGATGACTATCCTTGTTCAATCTGATATTCTCTTCCAGCTTTCTCAGAAACATGATGTCCTCCTGAGACGTCACTTTAGTGTGCCCTTCTGTATCCTTGAAATCAGATTCCAGCACTTTTATCACATCTGTGGGAGTTACTGCAGGTATTTCCTTGATAGACACTCTATGACACATGGCAGCACTGCTTTGGGGCTCAAAATGTGTTAAGGAAGGACCTATAATGCTCCATCCGAGGTCCGTGCGAACAGCATATGGTTCATTCTCCGTTCCAAGAATTACTTCTCGGGGCGCTAGCGCTCTGGAACAATTGTATCCTATCAATAGTCCAACCTCACAATTTTGAAGTGGGGGAATTTTGTCTGCTAGAGTGGCTAGATGTTTCCAATGACTTGCAGTCTCCATTGTAGGGATGTGTGCGCGATCCACAGGAATGCATTCTTTGGTGTATGCAGGGGGTAGATCTATAATCAGTGAGGAATTGAAACCTCTAACTCGAAGACCAGAAATCCTTTCACTTGACATCAAGGAGTCCTTTCCAACCAAAGTAGTGAGTTTAAGCGTCACGGGACAGGAGTCGACTTTAAGACTTTTGCATACTGCACATTCAATAAAGACTGAATCGCTTTGTGTGTCTAACAGAGCATAGACGAGCTTCTCAGAAACTGGGTCTTTATGTGTGGACAACCACACTGGCACAATCATAGAGGTGTTAACAGGCGTGCATCCAGATTCTACACTCAATGACATGGTCGCAACTCCTTCATGGACATTTTCTGGGCTCTGAGCAGAAGAAGACCTCACCTTTCTATTGAAGCTGTCATCATGTAGGCAGGTAGGGTGTCTTCCCTTACAGGTGTTGCAGCAATGTCGGGAGCGGCAGTCCTTGGCACTGTGACCCAGCCTCAAACATCCATAGCACAATCTTGTATCCTTTACGAACTGTCTACGTTCTTCAAGAGACCTTGCAGAGAATTTAGAACACTCATGAATTTGATGTTCACCATTTTGACAGAACAGACATGGCTTATTGACCTTTCCAGTGGGCTTAGAATTATCATGCTGTGTGACAGTCTTTGTATGGAAGACATTAGCTTTAGGTTTACTGACCTTGAAATAAATTTTCTCTTTGTTAGGTTCTGAAACATGAAGGGCATGAAAGGATGTGACTGGATTACAGGCAACTTCAGCTTCAACAGACATGAAATGGGCGAATTCTTGAAAAGTTGGAAAATCTTGAGTTTCACTCAACGTTTGTGTGGTTTGACGATTCCAGCGGGCAGCCGCCCAATCAGGGAGTTTGCTTACAAGTTTCCTATTCTCTTCGCAATCATTCAATATTTCCAGTCCCTTTACATGTGGCATTGCATCCTTACATGAGTTCAAGAAATCAGAGAAATTTCGAAGTCCTACCGAGTCCTTGGATTGAATTTTGGGCCAGCATGCAAGTTTCTCTCTGAATGCTCGTTGTATGATGAATGGCTGTCCGTAGCGATCTAGAAGCCTCTTCCACGCGTCCTTGTAAGCCTCCTCATCATTTCTGTAAAAGATACCATCTAGCACTTTCAAAGCAGGCCCAGTAACGTACTTCTTCAGGTAGTATAACTTGTCTCCTGAAGAGATATGTCTTTTATCAATGAGTGATTGAAATGAAGCCTTCCACTCTATGAAGTGAATGGGGTCACCACTGAAAACTGTGGGCTCTGGCATAGGAAGTCTGTTTAGTGTTATGCTATCTTGGACAGCCTGCGCTAATTGAGACACATCAGCGTTGGGATTCTGTGATAAAATGTTAGGCGTTGGATTAACGGAGGATAAGTATACTGGTTTATGCGTGGGAGGGCTTACAGGCTGCTGCAGCCCTTCATCTTGATTAACAGTGTCAACAGTTTCTTCCTTGTCATACACCTCCAGTCTTGCTCTAGCTGCTCTTACCTCCTTCATCGCTTGGAGCCTTTCAAACTCGCCTTTTTGAGCCTCAAGTTCTTTTCTTTGCTTCTCTTCTAGAAGTCGTAATTTTTCTCTTTGCTCCCTTTCTTCTATTACAGTAGCATATTCTGCTTCCTTAGCTGCTAGCTCTGCTGCTGCTTCTATGCGTTTAGCCATTAGTATAGAATTCAGAGAGGGTTGACTTATAGGTGTACTGGATTTGGAGCTGATGCGTGAAACAGTAGAACCATAAACAGAGCGAGCGTAGTCTCGTTCAAGCAGCTCACGTAAATGCCCCTTTACGGTTTCATTGTCAAAGCCTCCATCTACCCCTGAGATCCTCTCATATGCAATTTTTACTATATCCTTTGTAACAGCATCACAAGCATCAATTTTCCTTCTCATATCAGTGGGTGGAGTTACATTACTTCTAACCCTTATGTATGCATTCATCACACTGTCCTTTTCCTTTTCCAATGAGTCTATGAGTGATGCTAATTCACTCTCAGAAATGTCTAATTTCAACTGACTTCTTGCTTTCCGAGCCTCAGCCTTCCATTTTTCATATGCATGCATAAGCTTTCTTTCTGCTTTATGAGACTCCTCCCTTTGATATGCAAGCATCCTGTCTGTCTGAGTTCGTTCACGGGTAGAGCGACGTACATTTGTGTCTAATTCTTCAGATTGAACTTCTATTTCTTCATCAACTTCTTTGTTTTGAACATTATCAATTTGTTCGTTTACTTTTGCAGGAGTGCACAAATTGGAACCGTGATCCGTCATCATTTACATCAGCAAATAATGTCAGTGGGTGCAAGCTCTTACTGTAACAGCCCGGTTGGAGAAATAAAAGGATTAAACTCATGCACTGATGTTGCACTGTCCTCCTTTGTGCCTTTATTGTTGCATTTGCTGTCCTTAAAGACTGTACAACACCGTAAGAGCTAAGAACAGATGAATAAACACAAATAGAAAAGATGTAATGAATAATAGTTCACATAATAAGACAAAACAATAAACTTAGTGACAATATTATTAAGTATCTGCAAATATATGACTAATTTTACGATAAAATAGCAATTTAAATTATTAGCAAGCCAACAGATGCATCAAATTTTAGCAATATGTATAAAAAATGTCCTCATCTACCTTGTTCTCCCTTCCAACCAGGTGTTCAAACAATGAAGATGAACAGAACAAAAAACAAACTCAAATATGCATTAAATCTCTCCTAAATCAGTCCTTAAATGTAACATTAGCTCCGTGCATTTCTCTGTGCAAGCGATCGCTGTCTCCCTCGTGCTAGGCGCGCTTCTCCGATCTCCTTGCTTCCGTGATCTGCGCGCTCTCGCGCACCTGACCACTTCCGGCAAGCCGCGCGTCAAAATAAGGGTCTCTATAGGCTAAATAACTTAGTGCAAAGCGGAGTTCAAATAAATAACAAAAACACAACAACTTTTAAAGAAATAGAGAAGTAATTAAAAGCAGCATAAATAATTAACACTGAAACCTAACTTAAATGACTTGGGGTTATTTACAGTTTAAGACTCTTTTGAACACCTCGATTAATTGGATCAGCTGTGTTTGATTAGGGTTGGAGTAAGACTGTGCAGAGCTTTGGCCGTCCAGGAATTAAGTTTGAGATGCTTGGTTTAGATAAGGGGTGTCCAAACTGGGTCCTGGAGGGACGGTGTCCTGCCGATTTTTAGCTTCATCCTTACAGGTGTGTTAAGGCAAGTTGTTTTTAGAAAGCCTAGTTAGAGCTTGATTAGCTAGTCCAGGTGTGTCTGATTAGGGTTGGAACTAAACTTTGGATCGAATTTGGACACTCCTGGCTTAGATGGTCTTGAGTAATCCTGATATGATTGTTACTTTAGGGTAGAGCTGCACAATTAATCGTTAAAAGATGGCGTTCTCGATTCGACCCCCTAGACGATCTTAATCCAGCATTTCTACGATTCTGTCAATCATATTTTCAAGTTCAGGAGAGAAGAAAAGGCGGCTGCACGAGTCTTTTCATTGTTTCACACACGTTGCTCAGTGACATTGACACCTCCAAATGATGTTGAATGAGTCGCATAATGTATTTATAAGGTATAATTCACCTAAAAATGTCATTTTTGTTTTCATATAATGATGTTTTCGTGGCCGGGAAATCACACGTGACTTGAGCTGCTGACCGTGAGCTGTTATCACAGAGAGGGCGCACGTGCGCGCTCTACTTAATAATAGACGTGCGCGTGCGTCTACTTTAGTGAACAGAACCTGCATATGTTGCGAGTAACAGGTAATAAAGTTGTAAATAATATTCAGTTTGTGGCACAGAGGGATCGTTTGGGTGCCGCGCGCAAAGTATGAACAAGAACTTAGCAGTCAAAATGAAAGCGAAAGTGTGCCCTTCATTTAAATGATCAAATCACATTTTAGAGTTATGACTACGACAAGCATTTGACATGTTTTTTCTTTCATAGCAAACTCACTATTGTGCCTTAAATAAAGGTTTTCAATGTCAGTATAACTACTCTAGCCTATATATTGTTGAATATAATCTGATAATAGCAAATGTCTGATTTTACCAGTGAATAAAATTGTCTAATATGACAGATTGCAAGCATATATCTCAAACACAATAATTCAACATCAGAATTATTATAAGTAGAATAGAATTATTTATAGAAACCAGTAGACCTACACATAATATTAATATTGATGTTGTGCCATATGTTTGTCTTTACCATACCTTTATTTTACATGTACAGAATCGTGAGAGAATCGTGATCTTTATTTTAAGCAAAAAAATCGCGATTCTCATTTTAGCCAGAATCGTGCAGCTCTACTTTAGGGTTGTGTTTTTTAGAAGATTTTTTTCTTGGTGGTCATTTGTTGTGTTCACAAATGTAGGTTATAAAATAGTTGGGAGAAAATACATGAAACTTAGAAATTTGGTACATGATCTGAAGATATTGATGACACGAGGCAACAAGTTGCATGGAATAAATGCATTTCTCTAGGAAGTTTTCAAGGGATCAGATGCCTAGAGGGTTTTGAGTGAGCCTGATTACAATGACCTTACTTTAGGGTTGTGTTTTTCTTGATGGACATTTGTTGGGTTCACGATTGTAGGTGTAGGTATTAGAGTAATGTTTTAAAAGTTTCAAAAAATAGTAGAAGTAAGTTGTCTAATCATCTTTCAAATATTCAGAAACAAGACCCAACAAATGGTGTGGACTAGACTATTTTTCTTTGCAGTGTTCACTTGAGCAGAAAGCATGTGCTTTAAAGCTACGTTGGTTGTAGGAATGTTAACAATTACTTGACGATCGATTAATTGTCAATAAGCTTTTAATCAATAGACCTTATTGATGACAGATTAACCATAGACATTTAAAAGATAAGTTTTGCTTTGAGTTGAGATGCACATGTCCACGACTTTAATAATAATAATAATAATTCCTTACATTTATATAGCGCTTTTCTGGGCACTCAAAGCACTTTACACAATGGGGGGGGAGTCTCCTCATTCACCACCAGTGTGCAGCATCCACCTGGATGACGCGACGGCAGCCATTTTGCGCCAGACCGCACACCACACACCAGCTGATTGGTGGAGAGGAGACAGTGATGAAGCCAATTGAATATGGGCATGGTTAGGAGGCCATGATGGACAGAGCCCAGTGGGCAGACTTTATACATTAGGCTGGATAATCAAGTGTGTGCAGTTCACGTGACCTTGTGGCATCACTCTCTTGACATTGCATATCTGCTGATGCACAAAACCCTGTTATGCTTGGATCTTGGTTATAGACCACGTTAATCCAGGTCAGGTAAATCAAAAAATAGGTCGCATGATATTTAAGGTGGGTCGGGCGTGGATTAAATCAATCCTTGGTAATGCAAACTTGAACTACTTTCTCTAAAATATTAAGGAGTTTCTGCGTGTTGTGTAGGAGTGTTGCTGCCGATGTTATTATAATTGTAATATTTAATAATATGATGATATTCAAAATTTCCCAGAGATGGGTTGCGGCTGGAAGGGCTTCCGCTGTGTAAAAACTTGCTGGATAAGCTGGTGGTTCATTCCGCTGTGGCGACCCCGGATTAATAAAGGAACTGAGCCAACAAGAAAATGAATGAATGAATGATATTCAAAATTTGTAGTCATACAGCTCTGAATAACTTGAAACACTACTAGTCTCTCCGTAGTTCTCCATAGTCGTCTTGCCAATATAAACACTGCCGTCACCCCCACATCTGCTTATGTGTAGAATAGTTGAAGAATGAAAAAGACGCGACTGACGAAAAAAATGTGAGCCGCATAAGACACTCGCGGCCATTAGTAAACCATTTAAAAATTGCCCCTCTCGACGCAAAATGTGCGTTCGTTGATCGGCTCCCTATGCAGGCAGACTTTAAAAATATATATATAATAATATAATTTAATCATTTAACTGCTACTGTTAATTGGATAAAATCGCACCCTTTCGGTTAACAGTTAATCGGTTATTTTGAGCATCCCTAGTTTCTGTATGTCAGAATACATTAAATATCACTCAAAACACTGAAAACTTAAATGCGTCTTAATAAATTTGATGTCATATAAATTTGATAACTTAACAAAAAAGTCGACCCCCCGCCCCATTGCCAATGCATAATTCGCACCCTGACAACAGACCCACATTTTTTATAGTTTACAAAAGATCTTGATGTATTTTGAAAGCTTAAGTTGGTTAACAAGAAAAGTTGTTACAGATCTCGTTAATCTAGCTGTTGGTTAGACGAGATATCTCTTATAAGACTGGTTGGTTGATGGATTAGTCTACTGTGTTGAGTATTTTGTAGCGCTAAATGCTAATTTTTCCAATTGAGATTAACTTTGAGTGGAAACTTTTTTTTTTTCCCCCCATTCCTGAGTTTCTTGACCTTTGCAGGTCTCGGTTTTCCAGAATATCATAGTATGTTTTAACGTCAAAAGAAGTCAAACCTACTTCCCAAAACCCCCCCTGAATCCCTGTTTCAACCCCCTTTTCCACATTTAAGAGCATTTACGTCACCCCGAGCAGGTCTTTGCGAAGGCAGCGCATATTATTCACAATCTCCAACTCTCATTGATAAGGATTAGATGCTGTCTGCATGTCCATATATAGTCTGGTTTTCCCAGTACACTTTCTTGGCTCATGGCTGATCACATTCCGTATAAGCTGCAGCTGTTTTCAGATTTGGATGACATATCCCCCCGCTTTTTTCCCTGCTGATTTAGGACATGTAGTGAGTAAGCATGCCGTATTAGAAAGCTACATTTCTTGAAGTAATTGCTTTTTAATAAAAAAAAGCTGATTACAAGCTCATTGGATGCTCCATGTTTTGAGAGTATCATGGGAATGCGGTTCATGTTTCCACGTCAGACCCTAAATTGACAATGTGTGGTTTTTTTTGTATTTTAATTGGGTTTATGGGGATTTTTGCTCATAAAGTTCTTTATCATTCCAAAGTTTGTCTGTTTGAACAGGCTTTAATTTATTTGGGTGATCTATAAAACATTTGCAGTGTACTCCACATGGATTATAATTTATTCTTTATTCTGTTATATTCACTCCATTAAACTGCTTTGATTTGGCTTGATGAAGGGACAGTTTTTGGCCCTTACACAAAAACTCCTGGGATTTTTGACACGAAGTTGATGCAACATCACAAACAGATGGTTTACTTAAAAACAAATGGTTTCTATATTAAAGATGTCAAAAGCTACTGCGATTTGGTACCAAATTGAAACACAATGGAAGTGCCTTTTTAAAGGACTATGACCCCCCACCACCACCACCACCTTCTCAGCAGGGTGTTTTCACACCTCTAGTTTGGAAAAGAGTCTACCATGTAAACAGCGATTTTTGATTACCTTAAAGGATCACGTGAGTTCTGAAATGCGGAGGTTGTTCATTCCGTTCGCCATGCGGTATCAAATTCCATTTAAACATCCTGAATGAAAATATGCTGAATGAGTATGAACTGCTGAACTGCAGCTAAAGTATAAAGATTAAAAATGAAACGCACGAAATTGCATGAAACTCTCGAGGAAACGCAGGATAGCCTGGTAATTTGACATTAATTGTTTTATACTGAAACTTTTCTTCTAAAAGCGCGTCCTGGTCTAATCCAAATTTCTTTGCACGTTAAACACACGCAGGGCCAGAGCAAGCTGAACTGACCCTCTAGGCAAACGGCAATCACCTTGCAGTCAACCCGAAAGTGACCAGTTCGCAGGTATTCCGAAATAAATCGCGAAAGTAAGGACCTTGAGGGAGGGGGTGGGTGTAGCGGATGAAAGTGAAGACCAGGGGATTCGCTCACTATTCTGCTGCGGTCGCCTCTATGCACCCACCGTCCCTGAACACACATCTGCCACAACAGGAAAGTAAAAAAAACTGCAACTGCGTTATTTTTTTAACCCATAGAATATTTTAAATTAATCACGTGCGATAACGCTCTAATTTTGACAGCCCTAATTTTTAAAAAAATGCTGAAAATAGAAAATAATAGAATGCACAACAAATGTATAAAATATATAAATGTATGGTAATAAATAAAGATTTAAATGAGTTTTTCAAACATTTTAGAGACAATGTCAGACAGATGGGCCTTTAAAAATTGATCCGAGAAAGAAGTGTGCCCCGAAGTGAAAAAGGTTGATAACCCCCCGGTATATGCAATACTTATACCGCAGAGAGATTTGCCATAAATGGGTAGAATTTTTATTTCAGTGTGTGTGTGTGCTGTTCTGTTATTTGCTAGAAAGTAAATCTAGGACAGGAGTAGAGACTAGAGAGGTGTCCGAATATCTTTCCTGGTTGTCATTCATACGTATGGGCTAAATGTTTTCATCTTCACTTTTTTAGATTGATAAAAAATTAAAGCAGAAAAAATATTCATTATTAGCTGTTTATTTTAGGATGATCATTACATTAATAAAAGTAAAAAAATATATAATAAAATTGTAAGAAAAATCGCTATCCAATACTTGATAGCAATATTGCATGTTTTCCCAGTATCGTGAGGACCTAATTCACTCTTCACTGTGTTGCGCCAAAACACACAGAGCTTATAAATTCATAGTTGCCACATTGGTAGTAAGTCCACATCCATTTTATTGGTTTGCTTTTCAGCTCATAACACTGGTTTGTTTTTCAGTAGTACCCATGAAGTCGTATTGAAAGAGTTTTGCGTTTTGGTTTTCATTTGTTGATGGTTTACGATATATGATTCTGGATCAGATCCGCCCTGGCCACCAAACCAAGCTCATTTCTGCTATATAAGTTTTGAAATGAGTTATTCACCCCTCTCTTAAAGGAGAACAGAAAACCCCTCCATGTTGATCAGGCCTGCTAGATCCGTCAAGCTTGTTTGCTAGATTTTGCTCCGAGCTGCCTGAAATAGCTGCGCACTCACTCTCTCTCGCTGTGTGGACACCTGTTTTCTTGTGAAGGCAGCTGCCGTTCTTGGGATCATCCTAAAACAATTGCCTTTATCACACGCAGTTGTTGCCACAAGCTCTGCCACAATCAATCAGTCCTGCTCTGCCACAGGAATAAATGTTAGGAGAAATGGTTTCTATTAAAGTATGTGCTTTTAAAGGGCCAGCCAATGCAATCTTGTGTAATGAAAATCCGTCATCTATTCCAGGAGTTCCCCAACCTTTTTGCCAGCGACCCTCAAAATGACAATGCAGTGACTCGCGAGCCCCAATATCCTCTTAGGTGGTTATAAATACAGAAACCTTGCATGTAATGGCGCACACACACCATTAGACCAAAGTCTATTCTTCTCATAATTTTTTCTGTATGTCAGTGCTGTAAATGGGAGAGAAAGTTTAACCTGGTGTTATAAAATCAATCTGCTGCATCTGATGCTATTGCTGTGTCTTTAATATTATGTAATTGCCTCAGGGGTTGCAATTCAGTAGAACTAGTAACTATAAGCTAATATAGTAACTAAATAGTAACTATAAATGACTATTTTCTTTTCAGTGGGTTTTTGGATTAAATATAGTAATTTTTATGGTCTAATAAAAATAAATAGGTTTTTTGGAAATCACCAGGTGACCCCCCCCCCCTTCATTTTCCTGTGACCACCACTTTAAGAACCATTAATCTATTTCATTTGTCAAGGGTATGCTGAATTAAATTGAAATTAACGTTTTAGGAAACTGATTTCTGACTTGCTGTGTGTTTGTAATAGTCTTATCTTTCGCTTTCTGTTCAGAATAAAATGTTCCAGATTGTAAAATAAGACGAAGTACATTTCTGTTCTAGTGTTTAATTGAGTGGATAATGGAATAGGCAGTGTGACATTGTTATGTAATGTATGAATGGGCTTCTGCGTTGAGTCAGAATTAAAAACTCCCCACTTTGTCATTTTTTTCATGCTTTTCGTTGATTTCCATCACAAAAGATTGGATAATTAATCCTGCATAACTCGCAGAAGAGTGCTAACATTACCTATGATGACTTATTTGCGTCTCCTTTCATCCAGGACAGATAAAGAATTCCAGGGGGGCAAATCTATTGTTTTTTTTTTTTTGGTAAAGCTTTAAACATTTGCCCCTTACAATTTAGGAATTAAAGAGCTCCTATTATGGGTTTTTGAAAATGACCTTCCATGTAGTGTGTAACACAGCTCTAAGTGAAGTGAAATATCCAGCTAAGGCTTAAATCTGAAAGTGCACAATGTTTAAAACTTCTCTGTTTGATTTTACGGTGGGTTTCTTTTGACCGCACCCTGTTTTAGAGAATATCACAATGGCTAACGCAGCAAGTATAAAATCTGTCCGTTTCGCAAGGTGTGCGCGATATGTAACTCGTGAATTTGTTTTACATTTATTTACACCTTGTTGAACAATTTATGTTTGGCAAGGTGTATGGTTTTTCAAGTTACTTATAAAAAGAATGCTACTTCAGTCATATTGTTGTAAGGTTTTAAGTTGACTAGTCACACAATAAAAAAAAATCTAACTTGTGAATCGGTCAAACTTTATGAAAAAACCTAGATTTTTATTTTGTTTTTTTTGCCATATCGCTCAGTCCTAGTTTACAGATTGGTATTTTTCTGATCTCATAACTCTGTGGTTAGTTGTTTTGAAAAATTTAAACAGGTGTTTTAAATAGGGCTGTCAAAATTTGCGCTTTAATGCACGTGATTATTTTAAATATTTAACGCTTAAAAAAAAAAAAAAAACGCAAATAACGCAGGTGCAGTTTTTTTTTATTTTATTTCCTGTTGTGGCCAACGTGTGTTCAGGGACATTGCATGCATAGAGGCGACCGCCTTGGGCAGCAGAATAGTTAGCGAACCCCCCCCCGGTCTTCACTTTCATCAACTACACCGCCCTGGCCTGGTTGGAAGAGGTGGGCCTGAGTGCGGTTCACTTGGGCTTTGGCTCGGTACGCTTGTAGTGTGAGTGCAAAACGGGCCTAAGCCCGAAACTGAAAGCAAGACGTGACTTTTAAGGGACTGTTTCATATGGATTAATTAATCATTCTTACTGTTCAGTGATCGCAAACTGCCGTAGTTTATTTAAGACGCAAACTCCTTACTGCAAGACAGCTGCACCTTCAGCAAACCTCCTCATTCCTGCAGCACAAGGGCTTTATGATTGTTTATGAGCGTCAAAAGTGGCGGATCTGTTCGGGGAATTATCTGACTGCGTGTCCCCGCATATTGAACGACTTCATTTAACTGATAAAGAAATCTCTGCTGTGCTGAGCGAGAGCGCTTCTCTACTGAACAGCGCATCATCGACGATGTAAGCTTGCCCAGGCTGGAATGTAGTGTGAGGGCCTATGCCATCCGTACCATGCCCAGGCCCGTTTCCTGGATCGTTTGAGAAGTGTGAGTGCGCTGAATCTGGCTCAAGCACGGTTCACTTGGCCGGCCCTGTCCAGGTTGGAAGAGGTCGCCCTGAGCGCGGTTCACTTGGGCTTTGGCGCGGTACGTTTGTAGTGTGAGTGCAAATCGCGCCAAAGCCTGAAACTGAAAGCGAGACGTGACTTTTAAGGGACTGTTTCATATGGATTTATTAATCATTCTTACTGTTCAGTGAACGCAAACTGCCGTAGCTTATTAAATACGCAAACCCCTCACTGCACGACAGCTGCGCGTCTTCAGCAGACCTCCTCATTCCTGCAGCACGAGGGCTTTATGATTGTTTATGAGTGCCAAAAGCGGCGGATCTGTTCGGCGAAATATCTGACTGCGCATCACCGCATCCCTAAGGACAGTTTGGCGAAATATTTGACTGCATGTCACTGCATATCAAACGACTTAAACGATATAACTAGAGAAATCTCCACTGTGCTGCTGAGTGAGAGAGCGCTTCTCACTGAATAGCGCAGCAGCGATGACGTAAGCGTGCCGAGGCCCGATTGTGGTGTGAGTGCGGGCCGTCGGGGAGACGGGAGGGGGGACAAGCGTGCTTTGGCCCGGTTTGAGGCAACTGTACATAGTGTGAGTACGGCCTGAGTGCGGACCGTCGTGGGAGACGTGACGTGGGGAAGCGTGCTTTGGCCTGGTTCAAGGCAACTGTACATAGTGTGAGTACGGCCTTAGAATCCAACATGGAAATCATTTTTGTTTGTTATCGATATTGATTGTTTTGAATTTCAAATGGCACCAACATATGCCTGTGCTTTTATTTCTGTGATAAATACGGCGTTTCGTGATTAATCATGATTAATTACAAAAAAAAAGTGTAATTAATTATGTAATTTTTTTTAATCATTTGACAGCCCTAATTTTAACAATGTTAACACGGATACTTTCTCTGTGGATGTATGTTTTGAGATTTCACTGCAAATGTCACGTTCATAACGCTGGAATTGCTCTTCTGTCTTTGTCATTGCAGGAAATGCTAAAGCCTACATTCACTGCTGCCACTTTACCCGGAGGCACCAACACCATCAGCACCACCACACAGTCACCGGTCTCTTCCTCGCCCTCCTCATCCTCAGTGGCCATGCACACCCAGAGCAGCGGCCCCTCGCTCTCTGGCACCACCTGCTGGCCGGTGGCGGCGGGGATGAACGCTCAGAGCATCTCCAGCGCAAACGGCACCGTGCTCAAAAGTTCTTCAGCCGGCATGATGCAGCTGCCCAGCGGATTCACACTCATGCCAGGTGCGTTTGTTGTTTGTCTTCTCCCCCTTTCACTTATTCACTTTCCCAAGGGGTTGCAAGAGGCACTGAAGCAGCCTGCATGACATCCTTTGTGTTTTATTGCACATGAACCTATTTGCTTGCTTGCATGCCAGCATACTTGAAATTCTGCTTCCAACTGATCCATCTGATCCTATTCACACCAAGAGCAGCTAAACAGATGATTTAAATCAGAGGAACAGCCAAAGTGTATGCATCTAGCTTTAGCAGCATACACATTTGTGTTAACCCTGTGATAAACATAATAGCAACATGCTAATTCATGTAAGCAATGTGCCAACATGGTTGCAACATGTTTAGTATTTAATAACATGAATCAACATCTTCAAAAAGTGAATTTAGCATGTTAATTCATGGTAGCAGAGTGCTAATTCATCTTAGCATAGTATTAAATAGAAATTAGAAAATTGTTAGCATTAATTTTTAGTAATGTTTAAAGTGCTAGCACATTTATTCATGCTAGTAAAATGTTATTTATTAGACAAATGTTTTCAAATATGTTCATTTTAGCACCGTGTCAGAATGGTAGTAGCATGTTAATTCATGTTAGCATGTTCGAAACATGTTAACATGTAATTTATTGTAGCTAGCACGTTCAACATTTTGCAATTATGAATTAACATATTAGCAAAATGTTAACTTGTGCTAACTGTGCCTAAGCATTATAGCAATTTTAAATAGTAAATATAAACATGCTAATGAATCCCAGTATGTCGTTTACATGTTAAAAATATACTAATTCATGCTAACAATGTATAAAACGTTACTGTTTATATTAGCTAAAGGTTGCTGATGCTAGAAACATGTTAACAGTGTCATAAACATGGTAGCAACATGTTCATTCATGCTAGCAAACTGTTTAATGTTAGAAACATGCAGCTGTAATTGTTAACTAAATCATCAAAAACATGTTAGCAACATAAAAAATGTATTACCTGCATGTTAATTTATGGGAGCAGCATGCTAATTCATCTTGACAATATATTAAATGAAATGTAAATTAGAAAATCGTTAGCATTAATTTCATTTAATGTGTTTAAAATGTTAGCATATTAATTCACGCAAGCCAAAAGTTATTTATTAGAAAAATGCAGAGTGACAAAATGGTAGTAGCATGTTAATTCATGTTAGCAAAATGTTAAACATGTTAGCATGTTATACATTGTACAGTAGCTAGCGTGACGTTTAAAATTTTGCAATTATGAATAGACAATAAAAACAGGTTAGTAAAATGTTAACTCATGCTAACTGTGCTAAGCAGTGTAGCAATGTTAAAAAGTAAACATGAAAATGCTAATTAATCCCAATTTTGTTACTAGCATGTTTAAAATATAATAATTCATGCTAACGGTGTGTTAAACATTGCTGTTTATTTTAGCAAATGGTTGAATATATTAGAAACATGTTAGCAGTGTCATAAACACGGTGGTAACATGTTCATTCATGCTAGCAAACTGTTTAATATCAGAAACATGCAGCTGTTAATGTTAACCAAATCGTTAAACATGTTAGCAACATACCAAATGTATTACGTGCATGTTAATTCATGGTAGCAGCATGCTAATTCATCTCAGCAAAGTATTAAATTAAATAGAAATTAGAAAACTGTTAGCGTTAATTTTTGTTAATGTGTTTAAAATGTTAGCACATCAATTCATGCTAGCAAAATATTATTATTTAGAAACATTTTATCAAATAGTTTAATTTTAGCAAGGTAACAAAATGGTAGCAGCATGCTAGTTAATGGTTGAAAATGTTAGAAACATGTTAACGTAAATTGTTTTAGCCTGCGAGACGTTTAACATTTGCAATTATAAATCAACATAAAAGCATGTTAGCAAAATGTTAACTTGTGCTAACAGTGTGCTGAGCATTGTAGCGATGTTAAAAAGTAAACTTAAACATGCTAATTGATCCCATTTTTTTTACTAGCATGTTAAAATAATAATTCATGCTAACAATGTGTCAAACATTTCTGTTTTATGACCTGTAAGCAGTGTCATAAACATGGTAGCAACATGTTCGTTCCTGCAAAAAAATAGTTTAATGTTAGAAACGTTATTAAAAACATGTTTATTCATGGAGCCACCTTTTCAACAACTAAGGTATTACCTGCAGATTTGTGTTAGGAAAATGTTAAACAGTTTAGAAGTGTGCTAGCGTCATGTTTATTCATGGTAAAATACAAAATATTGTAACTTTATAGCATTTTGCAATTATAAATCAAGATTAAAAGCTTGTTAGCAAAACAACATGTTAACTCATGTTAACAATGTGCTTAGCAATGTTAGAAAATGTCAAACATTCGAAACATGCTATTTATTCACACGTTACCGACATGTCAAAAACATAACTTCCAGCTAATGTTGTGCTAAATGTTGTTGTTTTTATTTTTATATTAGCAGATTGTTAACATGATTCTAATTTATTAAACAATGTCATAAACATGGTAGTAACATGTTAGCAAAATGTTTAATGTTAGAAAAATGCAGCCGTTAACGTTATTCATGTTGACAATGTTGACAATAGTAGCAATGTTAGAAAATGGTAAACATTAGAAACATGCTTTGTTGTCACAGCGTGTTACTAACCTAAAAACATTCATTCAAGCTAATTCAGGCTAACAATGTTCTAAATATTGTTGCCGTTTTAATATTAGCAGATTGTTAAATATATTACAAATATGTTAACGTTGTAAATATAGTAGTAACATGCTAGCATAATGTTTAATGTTAGATAAATGCAGCTGTTCACATTGTTCATGTTAACAAAATGTTTGCAACATGTTTATTCATGATACTACTGTGGTAACGTAAATATGTTAGCAGAAATTTAACTCACAATAGCCTCACGTTTAACGGTAGAAATGTTCATTCATGCCAGCTAAATGTTAAACGTTCTGAAAATGCTAGCAACGTTTATTAATTAATGTGAGCAACATGCGACTTCATGCTACCAATGTGCTCAGCATAGTAGCAATGTTAGAATATGGTAAACATTATGAACATGCTTTGTAGTCACAACGTGTTACTAACTTGTCAAAAACATTCATTCAAGCTAATTCAGGCTAGCAATGTGCGAAATATTGTTGCAGTTTTAATATTAGCAGATTGTTAAATATATTAGAAACATGTTAACGTCACAAACATAGTAGTAACCTGCTAGCATAATGCTTAATGTTAGTAAATTGCAGCTGTTCACGTTATTCATGTTTACAAAATGTAAACATGTTTATTCATGATACTACTGTGGTAACATAAATATGTTGGCAGAAATTTAGCTCCCATTAGCATCATGCCAGCTAAATGTTAAACATTTGAAAAATGCTAGCAACATGTTTATTAATTAATGTTAGCAAGCATACTGTTATGAAAAATGTTATTTAATCAGGACGTGTTGCCATCATGTCAAAATCATTAATAATCAATATGATCGATAGTTCATGCCAGCTAAATGTTAAATGTTAGCAACATGTTTATCAATTGATGTTAGCAACATGCTAATTCACGTTAACAACATGCTAAAAACAGTCAGTCATGTGAGCATTAGCTAAACCATGTCAGTATTGGTGTGAGTAGGCCTGTCGCTGTGTGTCCCGCAGGCGCTTCTCTTCCGCCGGGCACACACACTGTTCCTCTCAGTCAGCTGCAGACACACTCTCTGGCCATACAGTGTCCACAGACGCAGGCCAACAGCAGCGGCAGCACCGCTGTCCCCGCACACACACAACCCGCCGCGCTCTTCCGCCTGCCAGCCGCCGTCTCACTCACAGGTCAGTGCTGGACGATCTGCATGCTCAAGCTTTCTCTCTTTGTGTAAACTAACTAGGCCTGAACGCTTAATTGCATTTACAGCACTATTGCTATATATGTATTGATTTTTTTAGCGTCTGTGTGAAATAGGGCTGCACTATATTAGGCATGGGATGATAACTAGTTTCAAGGTTTACCATGGTTTGGAGAAGTCAAGGTTTTAAAACTGTTAAAGTTTTCTGTTACACTGTTCCTATGCTGTATGCTTTTTTTTATGTATGTGGTTTTTTTTTTACAAGTATTGTATTTAGTTTTTTAGTCCAACAGTATCTCCAGCAGAAAATGAGCCTCTACATCAGGGGTCACCAATCTCTTTCCTGGAGGTCCGTTGCCCTGCAGTGTTTAGCTCCAACTTGCCTCAACACACCTGCCTGGGTGTTTTAAGTATACCTAGTAAGACCTTGATTAGCTTGATCAGGTGTGTTTGATTAGGGTTGGAGCTCAAATCTGCTGCCCACCGGACCTCTATGAACAAGTTTGGTGACAACTGCTGTACGTTAAAGGGTCATGAAACCCCCTCGTTTCAGCAGGGTGTTTTCACACCTCTACTTTGGAAAAAGTCAGAAAAGTGGGCGTGTCCAGCTCTGTTTAGGGGGGAGTGTCGGAGGAAGAAAAGAGGCTTGGTGTGGGAGTGTCTATTTGGGCGCGCTGAATTTCAGAGTCAAAACACACACACACAGGGGAGAAAGGGTTTACATGGACATCTGTAGTCGAATTATTTAGCAAATTATTAAATGGTGGACTTTAACTGCAGTTTGGCTCTTTCATTCAGGGAATTCATTCATGTCCCTCGCGACAAACAAGATATTTGATTCGAGGAACTGCTCTAAGCGTGTATTTTTCATACAATGTTTGATACCGCACGGCGAATGAGAGAAAAAAAACCTCAGCATTTCCCGGAAACTTAGATGCACACAAAAGGTATTTTCAGAAAGCCGCGTGTGTTATTCCGGTCACAAAATGCGGTAAAAATCCTACACGAGGTTAAAGTTTGGTTGTAGTGCTAACATGTTTACACTCTGTGCAATAGTTTGTTCTATACGAACAAACTGAATAAACAGAGCACTGGTCGCTTACTTACCAAATCTGTAGAGACAGGACAATCACCAGCAACTAGAGCCGCGTCTTTATTAAGAGAAGACTACAAGCGAATCCGGATCTCAATGTTTGCAGATGAGAACAGCTCTTAGATAAACAATGTTCCTCCTTAGACACGTAAGTTATTGTTGTCGAGCGTCGCGTACACTGTTAATCCACACGTGAGTCTGAGCTCTCACAGAGAGAAAATGAAAACGAAACTTAACTGCAGCAAACTATAAAAGCAACACTTCACGCTTGTTTTGCCAACACAACGTGGCGCCTCTGCCGTCTAAACACTGTGACAGTAATGAATATTAATGAAGTTGCACAATAGAGCGCGCTGATTGGTTTGAACCAAGCCTTAATCATGCGTTGATGCAGCACACTGTAAGACGTAATAAGACACACTCTGGCTCAGACGTCCAGTCTGCACGCTGGAATACACGCTATTATCTCATGACCAAGACGCAGCTTCAAAAATGAGTTTCAAACAGGAAGTACGAATTTGCTTGAAATAACGCAAAAACAACCAATTTACACTTTTTAGTGAAATATAGGTGTCCTAATAGTGTTTTTAGCAGTGTGGGACACATATACGACTGTCAACAGCTCAAAAAATGTGTTTCGGTGTTTCGAAGAAGAACGTAATTTAGAGCAGCGATCGCAATATTGTGATACTGTGATATTTTATCCAAGGTTATCAGACTGTCAGAATCTTTTTCCAGCTCATCCTTACATGATATTGGAAAAAAACTGACCTTTTGATATTTTGTTTTAGTTTATTGAATGTTGATAGTCTATTTTATTTAAATAAAAAAATAAAAAACGTTAATTCCTATTTATTTCAGTTAACTTAAATGGTTTTATCCAGTCACTGAGGATGTTTTCTGTCCTCTGTGCATCAGGTGGAGCGATGCCTCAACAGCTGCAAGCCATCCAGGTTCATCCCAGTCCTCAGAGCAGCGACAGCAGTCCTGAGATCAGCCAGACGTCCAGCAGCGCCACTGGTACAGACCTCCACACCCCCACACAGCAGACCTCATTAGACCAGTGCAGGGAACTTATGAATTTTGGAATTTTTGGAATTTCATGCAATTTTAAAAGGTCATTTCCTTACATTTCTAATGTAGGGAAATTTTTCGGTTCAGAGAATGCAAGGCGCGCCACACTTCCTTTTGTGTTGACAAAAAAAAGTATTGCACTGAACTTTTTATGTTGGTAGGCAACCACTGAATTGCAGCGTATTGTGAGCGAGTGCTGCTGTTGATATTGTTACAATTGTAATATTTAATAATATTGTAATTATTTTGCTTCAGATAACTTGAAATAGTGACCAATAGTCTCTCCTTTATCTTTAAGGGTGCTTTCACACCTGTGAATTGACTTAGTTGTTCCGAAACAGGGATTAAAATTGTTACATTGTTGCTCTTTGTTCTTGGTGCGGTTCGCTTTCACACGGCAAAGTTTCAAAACAGACAAAAGAGCTCATGTGTCTCAAAAGACACCAAAACAAGTCATGTGTGAGTAAACTCTCCTTAAATTGGTCAGAGTTTCAAGGTTTATTTTGCAGAGTCCTGCTCAGCTGCCATGCGTCCTTATTTTTAATTTGTGGCGATGAGCAATACGACATTACTGCCACTATATTATATGCCATTATATACATGACATTATATTTTCATTACTGCGAAGCTGCCCTTTCATTTTGAATAGTGACGCCCACAGACTGCATCTACTATATAGTATAGAAGTATGCGATTTCTGATGCAGCTAAGCACTGCTGTCAACTCACCGGAAACCCTGCAAACTACCCACGGTCATTTGTAAAGCATTTAAAATAGTCGCCTCTCAACGCAAAAAGGGCATTTGGTGTGATCAAGGCCTAAGACAGGGAATTTCTATATATGAATGAACTCTTGGAATTTCTAGTTCACATGTTCCTAAAGATCTGAGTGATCTGAGTATTCAGTGAGCATATCTGTTATGTATTGAGGTCCTAGGCCATTTAGTAATTTATAGACCAGTAATAATGCTTTAAACTCTATTCTGAATGTAACTGGGAGCCAGTGTAAAGACCTGAGGACAGGTGTGATGTGCTCTGATGAGCTGCAACTGTCTGACTGTCTTTTTGGGATGGCCAGTGAGGAATCCATTGCAGTAATCCACCCTGCTGCTGATAAAAGCATCAGCAAGTTTCACACTTGGAACAGAGCAACTAATTCTTGCAATGTTTTTTTGAGATGATAGTATGCTGATTTAATTACTTTGACATGACTGCTGAAATTCACATCTGACCCAGGAATCACACCTGGATCATAAGCTGCAATACTATCATGGCCCACTGGGGGCGCACATTCTTAAAACCACTGCACTTTGTCTTAAATATGCTTTCTATGTGTGTTCAGCTAGCCACACCGCGACTATAGTCACGTCCTCAGTGCCTTCTTCAGTAGCCGGACACATGATGTACCCTGGAGCTCACGTCATGTACGCCACCTCCACCCCCGCCCTTACTGACGGAGGTCTGACTGTGCTCAGCGCCTTCCCACAACCCCCCAGTGCAATGCATGTGTCGCACACAACGAATCAGGACTCAGGTCAGTTCCACAGCCGCACACACTAGACACTAATGTATGTATGTGTGTGTGTGTGTGTATATATTTATATACATATAAGTGTGTGTGTGTGTGTGTGTATATTTCTTTATTTATTTATAAATATATATATATATATATATATATATATATATATATAAAATTAATAATATAATTTAAATATGAGTCCTTTAAATCAAATTTCATCTTCTTTCTGATGCATCTACGTGCCTAAATGAACTGCTGAATGATTGGCTGATCAGATATTTGCTTGACCAAGCCGTTGAACTGATGTGCCTAATAATGTGGTCATTAAATTTGCATTGTTAAAAGGTAGAAAGTGAATGGTTTTGTGTGTTGTTTTGTACATGTTTAGGTGGAGTTCCTCAGATGTTCCTCACAGGACCTCCTGGCACTGTACAGATCCCAGTTTCAGCCGTTCCCCTTCATTCGGTAATAAAGTGAACCTGTTCATGTGTAGACGCATTGGATTGTTATTTCTTTAAAAAAAAAGAAATGTGATGAAATATTTTAGATAATTTTGTTATATAGAGCTATGGGGATCCCTGATCCCTGATAGTCAGATGTGGAGCTTACATTAATCAGATTCACTCTAGTGAACTGCATCCATGTTAGCACGTCGCGTTTGATGTTGTAGATTCACAGCAGGTAATCAGTAAATGCCCAATGCAATCTGATTCAGAAATATATACAGTGGTGGAATTAAGTATTGAACACATCACTGTGTTTATTAGAAAACCTATTTCCTAAGGTGCTGTTGACTTGAATGTTTTACCCAATGTTGATAACAACCAAAGAAATGCACATATGCAAAGAAAACAAGTCTAATTAATTCACAAATTAACTAATGCATAACAAAATGAAATGACGCAGAGAAGAAGTATTTTACACATGAAGAAAGGAAGGTGTGCAAAGGCAGCGAAAGCCCAGACAGCAGTTGAAATCTCTCAGTAGTTCTACAGCAACCCTCCGCCCTTCCTCAGTGTAAATGAATATTAGTTGCTTTACTCCAACATCTACATTAGCAGGAGGATGAAGATGAAACCAGGTGGACATTTCAGCAAGACAATGATCCCAAACACAGCCAAGGAGACTCTCGGATGCTTTCAGAGAAAGAAAATCAAGCTGTAGAATGGCCCAGCCAATCACCTGACTTAAATCCAATAGAGAATACAGAATAAAGCTCAGATTTAATAGACTAGACCAGGGGTCGGCAACCCAAAATGTTGAAAGAGCCATATTGGACCAAAAAAAACAAAAACAAATATGTCTGGAGCCGCAAAAAATTAAAGGCTTTATATAAGCATTATAATGATGGCAACACATGCTATATGTATTTATATTAGCTATATTAGCCTACTAAAAAAATGACTTCGTTGGCTACAAATACATACTGAGCCTTCATGATTAAATGTTCATTTCCCTGCAGTGCATCCTGTAGAGAATGACGCGCCACGTGACTACTCTGTTGTACGATGCCGTCTCAAGTTTAACTTAATTACAGTATATTAATGAATTATGTTTAATGTTCAAGTTTAACTTCATTACAATATTAATGAATTGTTTAATGATCAAGTTTAACTTCATTAAAATATTAATGAAATATGTTTAATGACCAAGTTTAACTTCATTACAATATTAATGAAGTATGTTTAATGATCAAGTTTAACTTCATTACAATATTAATGCATTATGTTTTGCTTTGATGAAATTAAAGAAATGCAATAAAGAAATCAGATTTTTTAATGTTTTTTTTATTTTGAGGATTCAAAAAAACAACATCAAAATGAATGTGCACAACGTGCCCCTTATCTGGACAACAAACAGTGCAATAAAACGCAGTCTGCCATTTCCATTTCAAGATCAGCTTGAGTCATTCCTGGGAATGTGCTCAACAAGGAAGGGTCAATCTCCAGGGGTGTGTGTCAAGGAAAGACAGTCTCGTTTTTTCCTTTCGCAACTCACAAAATCTGCTCCCAAATGCAGTTTGCATATCAACGATCGCACCTTGTTAATAATCACCGTTGAGTTAGTGATCGGGATGGGCTTCTTTGAATTCTCTCAGGGAGGGAAAATGAGAAAGCGTGCCCCGCTGTACATCTTTGGCAAAGACAGCTTGCGCTCCATGGCGCATCACACAGCCGCCGGTTTGTTTACAACAGCTACCTGCCTGGCATCCCGCCCTGCTGATAGAAACGTGTGTCGCAGGCTATGACGCAAATCTTCGTTGACAGAAATGTTGAAATTAAATATTCTACACACTTTTACAGCGTTGGAAAACGTTAAGATTGTTTGTCCTCCTATAGAAACCATATTAAAACAAAAAATATATTTACCTCCCTCATCGTTTTCCATTTTCAAACATTTTTTGAAAAAGTTTCAGGGAGCCACTAGGGCAGCGCTAAAGAGCCGCATGCGGCTCTAGAGCCGCGGGTTGCCGACCCCTGGACTTGACCCACAGAAGCATCAAGATTTTGACACTGTTAAAGTCTGTGAGAAACTCTCAGATAGATAGATAGACCGACAGACAGACATACCGACATACCGACAGACAGACAGACAGACAGACAGACAGACAGACAGACAGACAGACAGACAGACAGACAGACAGACAGACAGACAGACAGACTGATTGATTGATTTGATAGATAGATAGATAGATAGATAGATAGATAGATAGATAGATAGATAGATAGATAGATGATAGATAGATAGATAGATAGATAGATAGATAGATAGATAGATAGATAGATAGATAGATAGATAGATAGATAGATAGATAGATAGATAGATAGATAGATAGATAGATTGATTGATTGATTGATTGATTGATTGATTGATTGATTTTGGTGCACAAAAGTGTTTTTAGAGCTTCTAATGATTCCACAGAAGTCATGGACTGCTTTGATAATGTTTTTTGGTTCCTTTCCTGGACTTTGAATGGGTCAGGACCATCAATGCAGGATGTGAGAGCTCCAGGATTTCATTTATAATATCTTAATTTGTGTTTTAAAGATGGTCCCAGCGGTTAAAAACGAGATGATTAGTAACAGAAATTTAATTTTTAAGTGAACGAAGTATTGAAAATTTTTTTGTTCTCAGTTGTTTTGTTGATGATGAGTGCTGTTTATTCACGGATGCTCTTGTTTGTGCTCTTTCAGATGTTAATAAACCAGCAGCCCTCTGGCAGCAGCAGTAGCACCCTCACCGAGCTGCGCGTGGTCAATCTGGACAATCCTAAAGGAGACTGACCCCCCGCAAAAAAACACATGACGCTCCAGGGCTCACTCATGCCATCCAATCAGACTGCCATCATATTTATTACTGCCTTCTCTCCACGTGAGGTTTGAGAATAAAGAGCTGTAACAGGACATCTGAAGGATCATCGCAGCTCCTCATTTCGGTGGCGGGTGTGATTTTTAATGGATCGCTGTTGTTTTTTTGTTCACATTTATACACAGACACGCATTTGTACTTCAGGATTTCATACAGACGACACACAATCGCTGCTGGATGTTCACCTATTTGGGCCGGATGATACGATTGCTCATTTTGAGTAAATATTTGCGCTTTTTGTTTTCGTTTTTTGGAAGAATTGGCAACTTTCACCCTTCAATGCGGCTCTGATTTGTGTTATTTATCATCAAGAATATGATCAATGATTATCTTTGAATGCTTGAACGGAGTTTTTATTGTCCAACTTTCTTCACATGCAAATCAATGGAGACTGACGCTGTCAAACTCGAAACGTACCATAAAACTGGTACCTTTTCTAAAAAGTCGATGCTTTTTTTCTGCTAGATTTCGAGCTGAACTGCATCCGCACCAATTTATAACCATTTTGAACCGAGCAGGGCGAGAAAACGTCGCCCTTAAAGTGATGCTGGATACTCTTGCACTGCCTTCAACATTCAATAGGAGGTCATTACTCCTCATTTCTCCCCCTCATCCAGTTTTATATGGCCTCAATATGAAGTTAAAATATCCTTTTGATTTCACCGTGCTGCTATAATTGGATTCATACTAAAGTATCGCATGTCATTCCATGTTTTAATGCTGTGCCAAACTATACTGTATTGATAAATCGATGATAAAGTCAATGTATCTGCTTCGAGGCTTCACACAACACATGCTTTAGCCACTTTTTAACAATGCTGTACCCAGAAAAACACTGACTTGCGTTTGCACTGCATGAAAACCGCGGGTGAATAAATACATGCGGTTGGGTTGAGCGTTTTTTTTTTTTTTTTCACTGCTTTATGACATTAGTTAACCAAAATATTAAAATTGCGTGAATCTAGGTACTAGAATGGCAGATTTAGTTCGAAACAACTGTTATTTTCACTGAATTAGTTTATATGCGCACCGACATGTTAACATTAATAGATTTTCTTGTTATTTTTAATCACCGTACCCTTAATTATGTATCTATATTATTTGGGTTTTAAAGCATCCAAAGGGCTGTAAAATCTTGACGGCATTTGCTGATAAATGCGAGTGATTCAGATCCTTTTTTTTTTTTTTTTTTTTTTATCCGGAGATGTCCATGGGCCTCGCCTGTACATTCGTTGTGCAAATTTGGACCATAAAGCCTTGTTTTCTAGTACTGTTCAACGGATTTCAATGGACCACAGCAATATTGAAAGTTTCAGGAATGGTTTTGTCTTCGTTACATGGACCTGCACAAGTGGGAAAAAAAAGGGCGTGTGGGATTTATTAAGCGGCCAGAACAAAAAGTGTTTGATTGTTTTATTCAGTATTAATGCGTTTTAAATCCAGGGGAAGACTTTCTTGAGTTGTGGATTTCCATTATGATTGTCCAGGTCACATTTCACTCGGCCAAAAGGTAAAACATATGCATGTTTTGTGACAAGTAAACGTGTTTTTGCTCATTTCTGCTAGCCGAAAAACAAAGATCAAATTGTAATTGAAAAATTTGCTGTTTCAGTAACATAATTTAAATGAATTTGATGTATTTGTTTGTGAACGGCGATTGGCGATTTTTATTTATTATATTGCACAATTGATAGTTCATAGTCTTTCTGAGAAAAACGTTTAAATTGTGCGATGTAAACTTGCATTTCACAAGTAAAAACGTACATTTGGCCGTTTCATGTCTGAAGAAAGTTTTTGGCCATTTCGTATCAATTTAGTGTGTTTTTTTGTACAGTTTTGTACAAACAGGATGCTACGAAGTAGCCTCTAATTTGCCAAAATGTTAAATTCTTTGGATATCTTGCAATACTTATGAATTTTTAGTTTTTAATTTAAAATTGCATGACGAAAAAGTCTCAATTCTAATCACAATTCAAGTCGGAAATTAAAACACGACAACAAGTTTGATTCGTAAGATAAAAATGAAAATATGAGAAAGTCGCAATCATTTATTTTTCATGGCAGAATTGACATTGTGTTTCTGCAAAATTTTTAAATCTTTTACGTGTTTTTTGTGAATTAGTGGCTATTTTGTATTCATTTATACAATTGTGTTTTTGTACAATTTTCTCATGCCAAGATACTGCAAATATGCATATCAATGAAATTAGCCTCTAATTACTTTGCAATTACTAATTACTAAAATACTTTGCGATGTTTTTTTCAGAACTGCACATAGAATTTTTAGCTTAAAAAAAGCAACATACAAAGTCTCACGAAAAAAAGTGAATTAAAATGTTAACTCGCAATTGTGAGAAAAACGTGAAAATCTGTAAAGAAAAAAATGTTGAATCCTAAAATGTGAACTTGAATTTATGAGCCAGAATTAGAGAAATTAAGAAAGTCACAATTATTTATCAGAAATAACAACTTGCAAAATACAACTAATGAAAATCTAATGCGAAATTTATGCAAGGATTACTATTGAATTATTTCGTAAGTATTTTTGCTAACTAGTGGCTATTTCATATCGACTTATACAATCTTATTTGTGTTTTGTATGGTTTGCTTATTACTGCAAAAACACATACAAATGCAATGTTATGATAATTGCAAAATATTTATCTGATGAAAGTCTTTATTCAAAATTTCTGGGACATTTTCTGGGAATTTAAATGAATTCGTAAGTGTTTTTGCCAATTAATGGCTATTTCATATCAATTTATTCAATCTTATTGTATAAAGATGTTATGTCTTGGCGATGGTTACGATTTAGCCTCAATTGCCAAAATGTTAAACACTTGCATATCTCACACCTTTTTTTTCCAGAACCCTATATCTTGCCATTTTAAAATGGTTAAAAATTCACAATTCAAAGTCTCAATCCTGCCATTGCGACAGAAACGTGAAGTTTGATTTGTAAGATGTAAACTTGCGTTCATGGGTAAAAATGAGGGGGAAAAAATGTACGTTTGAAACTTCCGAAACATACATTGAAATTATGGGACATTTCTGCAAGGATTTCAGTTGAATTAAATCGTTCGTAAATATTTTTTGCGCATTAGTGGCACACAATTAGCAGAAAATTGCATTTTTTATTTCATGGCACAAACACTTTTTGAAACAATAGGGAAATATAGGTCTGACGAAAATCTTTGACATTTTTGCGACATTTTCTATTGAATTAAATGAATTCATAAATATTTTTAGCAAATTAGTGGCTATTTCATATAAATTTATACAATCTTATTTCTGTTTATTTCAGTTTTCTAATGCCAGGTTACATCAAAAATGTATATAATTGTGATGTTACGAATTCGCCTCTAATTTCCACAAATTTAAAAAACTTTCATATCTCGCAATTAGTTTTTTTTACTTCGAATTGTTAGTTTTTAACTTTCAAAATGGCAAATTAAACAGTTTTGAAGCATTTTTGCAAATTAGAGGTTACTTTGTATATAATTTGCAGAAAGTTGCGCAAAAAATTCTCGGCAGAAAGAAAACTTAGAATGGAAATAATTTGGAAATACAGGTCAGACGAAAAAATCATTATTCGAAATTTCAGCAACAATTTCATTTGAATTAAATTAATTAATAAGTATTTGGGTAAATTAGTGGCTGTTTCATATCAACTTATAGGATCTTATTTGTGTTTATTACAGTTTGCTGCAAAATTCCATTTGAATGCGATGTTACGAATTTGCTTCAAAATTTTCAAAATGTTAAACTCTTGCATATCGTGAAAGTTTGAATCGTAAGATGTATACTTGCTTTCATGGTTTCAAATGCCAGAAAGTTGCAAGTTTTTTTTCTGTTGTTTAACGGCAAAAAAAAATTACATTTCGAACAATTCTGAAACGTATGTCTTGACGAAAATTGTTCTTATTCTCAATTTCTACAACAATTTGAAAAAATTTTATACTTATTCAATTGGAACAATCTTATTTATTACAGTTTGATCTGATGCCAGGTTACAGCAAAAATGTGCACAAAACTATGTTGCGAATTCACTTTAATTTGCCAAAACATTAAATATTTACGTTCTCATGTGACGAATAGTTGGATCATTGTTTTGTATTGCTTTGTTTTGAGTGAAATATGACCTGGATGCCTCAGTCTTTTTTTAATCGACTGTTATAGTGTGAAATTGTCTAAACACTAGAAGAAAGTGTTGAATGTACCGTACCTTTATTGTACATAACTTGATTTCGTACGTAAGGATCTGTAAGTAGCTCACGCGGCTGCATTTGAAATAAATGAAAACAAAACGTTTGGATATATTCAGTGGACTGTATATTAGTTTTAATGTGAAGCGCCGACATTTGTCAGCGCTTTTTCTTTTACCTTTATCACAGTGTAACGAGTTGTGGTTGAAATGTTTGCTTTATTATTATGTTTTATTATTATGATTATCTTCTACAGTGCCATTTTCTGAAGAATTAGGTTGGTTTTGTTAGATGGTTGGTTTGTTTTTTGTATCACATGCTGGTTTATTCGTTTGATTTTACGACTTAAGTTGACAATACGAAAAAAAATTCAAGTGAAAAACTACTTTAACCACTAAAGCATATTTGTTGTTAAAGAAATGCTGTAATTATGTATAGAGCTTTCTTTTGGAATAAAAGAAAGATTTGAGAATAAATTTACGCCTGTTTGAACTTGTGAATCGTGCATTTTGAAATATTAAAAATTACTTTGAATTGTCAAATTTGTCACTTTACTACACTACACATTCATTACGATGAATAGTTTGCAAATATTCATGATTATAGTTAGCAGAATTTGAAGACTGCATCCAAAAATGCATGACTTTACATTTAGCAATTGTATTCTAACACGCACTACCTGACAAATGTCTTGTCATCGATCTCAGTTGTAAGGTGCTCCTGGATTGGCCTGACCAGTCAGCAGAGATGAACATTAATTAGCATGTCTGGGGTAAGATGGAGGAGGCATGGAAGATGAACACAAAGAATCTTGATGAACTCTGGGAGTCCTGCAGGAACGCTTTCTTTGCCATTCCAGATGACTTTATTAATTGATTTGAGTCATGTCAGAGATGTATGGATGCAGTCCTCCAAGCTCATGATGGAGTCAGACACAATATTCATACTGTCTCCACTGCAGCATGACTTTATATTCTATACTGGATATTATTTCTGTTCAGTGACAAGACTTTAGTCTAAGCAAAGTCAGACCCCACTGTCTAGCCACACCCTAGCAACCACTTACGGCACCCTAGCAACTGTCCCGTAGACTTCCATTATAAAAAAAACTGCCATTGACTTTACATTGGACATACTAACATCCATATTGACAATATACTAATCTATACTCGAAACATACTAACAACATGCTAATTCATAATAGAAACATACTAACAACATACCAATCCATACTAACAACATGCTAATTCATAATAGAAACATACTAACAACATACCAATCCATACTAACAACATGCTAATCCATAACAGAAACATCTTACAAACATACTAACAACATGCTAATCCATAACAGAAACATCTTACAAACATACTAACAACATGCTAATCCATAACAGAAACATCTTACAAACATACTAACAACATGCTAATCCATAACAGAAACATACTAACAACATACCAATCCATACCAACAACATGCTAATCCATAATAAAAACATACTACAAACATACCAACAACATACCAATCCATACCAACAACATGCTAATCCATTATAAAAACTTACTACAAACATACAACATGCTAATCCATAATAAAAACATACTACAAACATACTAACAACATGCTAATCCATAATAGTAACATGCTACAAACATACTAACAACACATCAATCCATACTAACAATATACTAGAAACATACTACAAACATACTAACAACACATCAATCCATACTAACAACTTACTAGAAACTTACTACAAACATACTAACAACACACCAGTCCATATTAACAATATACTAATCTATACTACAAACATACTAACAACATACTAATCCATACTAACAATATACTAGAAACATACTAACAACATACCAATCCATACTAACAATATACTACAAACATACTAACAACACACCAATCCATACTAACAATATACTACAAACATACTAACAACATACCAATCCATACTAACAATATACTACAAACATACTAACAACACACCAATCCATACTAACAATATACTACAAACATACTAACAACATACCAGTCCATACTAACAATATACTACAAACATACTAACAACATACCAATCCATACTAACAATATACTACAAACATACTAACAATATACTACAAACATACTAACAACATACCAATCCATACTAACAATATACTACAAACATACTAACAATATACTACAAACATACTAACAACATACCAATCCATACTAACAATATACTATAAACATACTACAAACATACTAACAACACGCCAATCCATATTAACAATATACTAATCTAAACTAGAAACATACTAACAACATACCAATATAATAACAATATACTACAAACATACTAACAACATACCAATCCATACTAACAATATACTACAAACATACTAACAACATACCAATCCATACTAACAATATACTAATCCATACTAGAAACATACCAATCTATACTACCAGCATACTAATCCATACAACTAACATACTAACAACATACCAATCTATACAAACAATATACTAGAAACATACGAACAACATACCAATCCATACTAACAATATACTAATCCATACTAACAATGTACTAAACCTTACTAACACACACACTAACAATATACCAGTCCATACTAGAAACATCCTAACCCCTATCAACCTCCCAGCAAGAAACATGTTAAAATACATGTAGTTATCTCTCTATGCCAACTGTTTCACACTTCTTGAAAACTACTTCAATGATTTCAACTTTAAAACTAACTCAAACGTTCAGGCTAGGCTTTCTTAAGCCACCATAAGGTTTGTCTACCAACTTTACCATTCATATTAAACACTGATATTGTATATAAGTAGGCCCACATTTCCAACTCTTTTTTACAATTCATCAAAGGGGGGTTTATGTTCAGTAAATCTAAATTTATGTGTGTGAAACTTTCCAACAAATAACTTGTATTTATATGCTCGTTGATAATAATGTCGGTCAATCACGGTGTGTTCAATCCGCGACTGTGCGCTAGAGGGCGCTGTGTGTCGTTCATAAACGTGTGTGCGTGTGTTTGTTGGATCACTGTTGACATTCTGGCCTGCCAAACGATATGAGGTCGCACTAAGCAGTTTGAAGCCTATAATTTCCCTCTACTGTAATGTCATTGGGGGTTTATTATATTCCCGGACATCTTCCAATGTAATGGTAAGTCGCAGATTCTTCCTGCAGGTCTGATTTTTAATCTAGCAGTCGGTGCGTTTGGATGATACTTTACTGCTATGTCGGATTGTGGTCGTTTCCTCCTCCTTTTGTGCATGACATTGCTAATAGTGATATGTTTATGATGTTTTTGCCGTGTATTCGTTGTGTAATGTGCTGTAGATTGAACGCAGGTCGTTTATAGTTACGCTAGAGTACATCCGTTGTGTTTACAGTTAGCTAGCGTTGCTAACATACAATCACAAGCCAGTGTTGATTAGCAAGATTATAACTCATTTCTGGGAGGTTTTAGTTAAAGTTAAGTTAAATTAAAGCATATAAGTCACGAATTGTGTGTATTTTTGCAAGTTTTTTGTAGCTGAGTTTAATTTGTTTGCATTCCGATGCCTGTAACGTTACGTGATGCTGCAGAATAATAGTAATTATAAAAGTTTTGACCTCAGTTGAGAGTTTTAGGCATTAAGATGATTTTTAAAACTATAAAATAGCCGTAATTTTATTTAATTCGTGTTATTAAAGGGTTTGGTAGCTATGACAAACTGTACTTTCTGCAAAAGTCACAACTGATCAAAAACTACATCAACGTAATGCATTTGAGGATATATACAACAGTAGTAAATATAAACAACAATAGATCGCATTAAAAATGATTTTGGCCCTCCTCCCATCAAAACACAAATATTTTTAATCCTTAAAAGTATTTTTTTTTACTTGTACTTACAGTGTAGTTTAAAAATATCATAGATATTATAATTTACTAGAACTTCTATGATGAGCTGCTTTGATAAAATCTACATTGTAAAAGCGCTTGAGAAATACACATGAATTGAATGAGATTAAGTAAATAGTATTTGATAGTGGTGTAACGGATCACTTTATTTTTTTAGCTTGTTTTTGTAGTTTTTTCATTGCTAGATCATCATCATTTGTGAAGAATTATTCAGTGACATATTTTTGATGGCTGATTGTCGCCACCTACTGGTTGAATAACGTAATTGCTGCCTACAACTTTAATATTTGAGCGTCAAGTTAAGTGCATATGATGGTGATTTTAATCTTTACCACAAACATCAGTGGCATTATCGAAACTATAAACTCTTATCCCAGTACTGCTGTGTTATTTGACTGTAAACTGAACGTCTTCACTCTTTCTTGATTTTTGCGTTTTCAGATTTGAATGCAGAGATTAGAAGGATTGATAAATATATGCAAATCACCATCATTTATAATTTATGTTGTGTGGGTGTTGAGATCCCGATCTTTTAATGACTAATTGTGCAGCTTACACTGAATGCATTAATGCAGGCTAAACAAGTAGTGACAGAAAACACCTTTAATAACCTAAGAAACCCACCACATCCCGAATAACCCACCACAACTTCTTCTGTCATCATTAAGTTTTTACAGGAAAGTCCAATAGAGGTAAAGTTGGTTTTATATTCACACATTCGTTCATTTAGAAGTGTCCATATTGTTTACCATGTTATTTTGAATATTCAATCTGAATTAGCATGCAAGTGTGACTTGAAAACAACATTAACACTGTTTATTTGACTTTTAACAATGTTGTACTTTGGTAGTCATTGGCTGCTAATATCATTTCGCTATTTAGAGTTTGCAAATAATACTTTTATGAAATTATATTATTAAGAGGAAAGTTTGAATGTGCGAATATAAAACCAACTTTACCTCTATGAAAGCCTAAATGTTTTCATGCATGTGATTTGAATGACACGAGAGGCGATCTCTCTGCAATCGTTATAAATTTAGGATTCATCTATAAGTAAAAGCAAAAATAAAAAAGTATTAATCCGCGTGTCACGAGTGTTCAGTGAACCGTGGGTTGTGATCCGCATGAATCACGGATCAACCGTAATGCATTACACTCCTAGTATTTATCACCGTTTTTTTTTTTATATCCGAGTCTTAATATTACTGTTTTTGATTAGCGAAAATAGAGTGGAAAGACATCAGAACCCTGATCTCCCTTGAGATTGTTTAGTTTATTAGTTTTGAGTTATTTTAGAAACTTAAGTCTGTGCTAAACATAACTTGAAAACAGTTTTACTAAACGATGTAAATTAGACACCCGTATCAAAAACATGAATTCTGAAAAAGTTGTTTGATAAAACGTTTCTGATGAGTAACTCGATAAAAATGTTCGGGGTGAAAGTCTGTGCAGTTTATTTTTTGTACAACACATAAAAACACAGTTAAAAGTTCTATATGTAAGTTTTTGACTTCTCTAAAGCATAAAAACAGCTTAATATGTTTGCAGATATTTCAGAAACATGCTCAGTGAATGTTCTTTATCTAAAAAACAATGCTGAAGTCAGATTTTCTGCTTTAAAAATGTGCGTTATGTGCTGGAACATCTGTTTTGTTTTGGTAATTTTAACCCGCCCAATGCTGTTTTAATTGTTGCCACCTATTGGCTGAACTTTGTAATTGCTGCAGCCTTCATATAGAGCAGGGGTGGCCAATAGAGATGGCTGACGTGGAACTGATGTTTCGACACAGTGTCGAGATCCCGAAGCGCAAGTGTTTCGAAACACTGCACCGAAGCATGATCCGAAGCACCAAAGTCACGTGACTAAAGTGTTTCGAAACACCTAGTCACGTGACTAAAGCGATTCAAAGCATCGTTCAGCATAGAAACGTTTCGAGACCTGGCGAATCCTAATTTGAATGCCAAGGTATCCAAGTTACCTCTGTCTCATATGGCTTAGAGGACTGTAGGTTTGCTAATTGAATCTTTGCTTAGCATGATGTTTTGGGTTCGAATCCCGACTTGTACAAATACTCTGAAATCATGGTTTTATGTATTTTAATCATGTTTCTGTTTTGTGTAGCCTAAATAGGATACAGCTACAGTTACGCCATCAATTTAGCATCATTTTTGTAACACTGTAAAACAATAATAAATATTTTTACAGTATGGTTGGGTTTAGGGTTAGGGTAGACATTAATAAAATACAATAAATTGGAAATTTAATGAATAATATAAATAATTCTTGATAACTTCAGGCCACCGTTTTTGATCTAGCAACAACCCTGTTTTAAGACAAAAACAAGACATATTTATTCACAAATTGTTTATTCGGATATCAGACCAATGTTGAAACAAAACGATACAAGAGCAAAGCATTACCAACTGGTAATAAAGCATTTCAAAACAACTGCAACAAACTGGCTTCGAATCCTACTAACCCTGCATGGAAGTCTGACACCTTAACCACTGTACTATGTCACTTGAAGGAATTCATGTACAAAGTTGGGTTTAATCCCTCAATATGTTCAATCGTTCTTTGCTGAAACTGTTTCAGTGCAATACATAAAAAATTACCACTAGGTGTCACTGTAGAGTGGGGTTTCGAAACGTTTCGAAGCTTCGACACATTTGCTTCGACTGTTTCAGTGTTTCACGAAGCCTCGCTTTGCCCACCACTAGTGGCCAACCCTGTTCCTGGAGAGCCACCTTCCTGCAGATTACAGTTGCAACCCATATCAAACACACCTGCCTGTAATTACCACGTGGTGTTCAGGTCCTATTTAATTGGTTCAGGTGTGTTTGATATGGGTAGCAACTGAAATCTGCAGGAAGGTGGCTCTCCAGGAACAGGGTTGGCCTCCCTGATATAGAGCAACAAGTTGCAATTGTTACAAATTTAGGATCTATCTACAAGTTAAAAAAAATGTGCTATTAATCCTTTTGTGCTTGGTCCATGGGTCGTGATTTGCAGTCGGTTGCGTCCATACTGAAAACTATACCCATTCTATGTAGAAAATCCCACCAATCAGAGAGCCAAAATAGATACTAGCTCCACCTACTCCCACGAAGCACCGCAGATAATGTAATCAAGTTGAAATACTAACACTTGTATATGGGGATTTCAGCGCAAACTTGAAGTGTATTTATTATTGTAGGTTTAAAATTAATTTCTTATTGTAACTATAATTAGCATTATTCTTTTTTTTTTTTGACATTCCCAATGCTTCATGGGATTGTAGTTTTTCCCCCTCGTTATTGCTGTAAAGCACACAGTTTTACATTTTTACAAATGATTTAAATTGTAATGCTCAGCGATTGTGATGTTGTGATACTCCTCCTAGCTCATTTGTGTGTTTTTTCATGGCTTATAGCAAATGAGATGCTTTTCAAATCTCTTTTGGGAAAAAATTAAACTTTAATTTCTAGAACTTGCTGCTGTAAAAGCTGTTCAGTGCTAATGATCTGCGTTTATGAGAGACTACAATTTTTATGCATATTTTTGCTGAAAACTATATTAGTTCAGCCACTATTGATCCTCAAATTGACAAGGGTAAAGGTATATCTGCTTGTCATGAACCTGTTAACACTGTAACTGGACGACTATTAGACCAAACACATGTTTTGCAGTCAATCGATGACTCTTAGCAGCATATTCAGATGAAGAAAGACAAATTATATACAGTTGAAAGCAAAAATACTGGCCCTTCTGTGATATTTGTTACTCTTAAAAAAAAAATTCCCAAGTGCTATTAAACAATATTTCTCCAAGGTTGTTGTTCTAATAACTAATTTCTTTGTCTTTGCCATGATGACACAACATTTATTAATTATTTTGCAAGATATTAGTATTAAGTGCTCGTTGCAGGATACATAATGTCAGCTTGCACTAGGGATGCCACGATCTCAAATATAATATTGAACCGTACAGTACGACCTCCAAGGTTCAATATGCGCTTGTGAATTGCGGTTTTGCGTTTAAATAATTTATGTGCGTTTTATATCTCCCCGAATTGACTGTGTGTGCCTGTAAGTACATGAGCTGAGATGAGGAAACTCCTCCCAGCGAGTAAATATCCAATCACTGTGCTCTAAAGTTAGGGGGTGCTTGACCATCATGCCACACTTTAACATTGCCAGCGGCGATGAAGTGAGGCAACAGTACGAGAAAGCGCCGGCCTCTTTCAAATCTGCGATGTGAGGACATTTCGGTTTTGCCGGTAAGTATAATGCCAATAAAAGAAAAAACGACAAACAAAAAATAACTGTTCAAGCATTGTTTTACACATATAACCATGACTGCACATCTGCAGCGCATCACCCAGCAATATCACTGTCTGAAGGCAGAATAGCAGAGAAGGCAATAAAGTCCTCCAAATAGCAACAATCCCTCGCTGAATCTTTCCAACAAACATACTCAACTGGTTCTGAGAGACACATAAAATAACAAAGGCAGTGCGGCTGTTTATTGATAAAGATTTGCAGCCGTTTTATGTTATGGGAGATGCGGGCTTTTGTCATCTTATAAAAGCACTCGATCTGCGTTACAGACTACAGTCTCGCAATTTTTCCAGCACCAAGATAATTAAGATGGTTTATTTATGTTTACTTAAGTACAAATATGTTTATTCGAAATGGCCAATTCATCTGTATTAACTTTACTTGTGTGTTTATTTTCAAAGTGTTGGATTTTATATGCTCCCTAGTTTGTACATGGGGGCTACCAGCAGCTGTGAGATTTCAGTGTTAATTTTTTTTTTAGGAACTAGTGTACTTTTCCTTGGCTTTAAGCAATAAATTTTATTGCAATAAATCATTTTTGTTTTTTTCTCCTTATCCTCTTACTTTTCCTATTGCCTATAAAATTTTTTAAAAAAGCACACGTGTCAAGCCATGAAAACCGAACCGAAAACCGTGTTAAAAAAACGTGGTATGTATTAAACCGTGGGCTAACTGTATTGTTCCATCCCTAGCGTGCAGACTGTTTTCTCCTTTCTCATTGGTCAAAACGGTTGGTTTCACATCAAATGCAGAAGATGCAAATAAGGCTAATTGATATATGACTATCGCGAATGATCCCATTGTGATATCGATGCTGAAACAATAAATTGTGCAGCCCTAACCCACATATAAAATATACTGTTGTAATTTATAGTAAATACTATAATGTTTATTTTTATCATGCTTACACTGACACCTCTAATAGAAATTGACTGAGCTAAAATGTTGCTGACATTGGTTATCGTATATGGGTGTGTGTATGTGTGTGTGTGTGTGTGTGTGTGTGTGTGTGTGTGTGTATATGTATGTATATATATATATATATATATATATATATATATATATATATATATATATATATACACACACACACACACACACGTATGTATATATATATATATATATATATATATATATATATATATATATATATATATATATATATATATATATATATATATATATTATCCCTTTAAAAGCATATAAAATGGCATTATCTTTCTGCTTGCTTCCTAAAAGCAGGCACTCAATTATAATGTAATGGCCGCTGTGAAACAGGAAATGGTTATGAAGGGGACTTCCTGACGTGTAAATATCTTTGTATTTGTGTGCATTCGCAGGTGTGATCGAAGCAGATCTTAAGATGCTGCTGTCTTTGGGGATGCTGATGCTGTCCGCCACACAGATTTACACCATCTTCACGGTTCAGATCTTTGCCTTTCTCAATCTTCTGCCCGTGGAGGCCGATATATCAGCTGTAAGTCCCTGAAGACGTGACTGTATATTGATGTGCAGCATTTAAAACACTTGCTTGGACCGTAAATGTAGGGTTGTGGTTGTTTTTCAGTACTCCTTTGACAACAAGACGGAGAACTTTGATGACTTGCCGGCTCGGTTTGGCTATAGGCTGCCCAGCGAAGGACTGAAGGTGAGTTGATTGACTTATATTACTAAAACCTAATGGCAGATTGGAAACAAATGATCATAATTGGTAGCATAATGTATCACAGTTTAAAGGATCTCCAGTTGTGGTAGGAGCACTTTTAGCTTAGCTTAGCATAAATCATTGAATCGGATTAGACCATTAGCATCTCACTAAAATATGATTAAAGAGTTTAGATGTTTCTATTTAGAGCTTCACTCTTTTGTAGTTACATTGTGTACTTAGACACACGAAAAACTGCTATTGTCACAGCAGATATGGGAACTAACTATTAGAACTAATTTATGGCATAATAAGAAACAACATACTTTTCTGCCACACCATTCCGGCTGATAATACACAGCATCTAAGAATAGTCTCCAACTAGCTAACAAAGCTGCCTAATATAAAAATAGAATTTTTTTCTTTTTACATGTTTTTGAGTGGGATGCTAATGGTCTAATCCGATTTAATGATGTATGCTAAGCTAAGCTAAAAGTGCTCCCACTAGAATAGATTCAAAAATGCTAAAACCCAACTCTTCAACTCTAGGGCAGTTGTAAAATTATTCTATTCACATCCACTCCATAAAGGGATTTAAGGAGCAGTTCACAGCCATCAGAACAAAATGCAGGATATACAGATTAAAAATGTAGTCAGCACCACCCTGAAGAAGCGTACAGTCTGTTTAAATGGATCTTTTGTTAGTTTAACATGTATATTGTGAAATTTGCTTTGTTTGTTCGTAATGAGGCAATAACTTTTAACAGATTCAAGAATCTGCGTATTTTGTGAAACGATGATGTCATCAGCTTAAATCTTGACTCACTGTTGCATCGTGTACACTCACCGGCCACTTTATTAGGTACACCTATCCAACTGCTCGTTAACGCAAATTTCTAATCAGCCAAGCACCTGGCAGCAACTCAATGCATTTATGCATGTAGACATGGTCAAGACGATCTGCTGCAGTTCAAACCGAGCACCAGAATGAATGAAGAAAGGCATTTAAGTGACTTTGAATGTGCCGTGGTTGTTGGTGCCAGACGGGCTGGTCTGGGTATTTCAGAAACTGCTGATCAACTGTGTTTGTCACACACAACCATCTCTAGGGTTTACAGAAAATGGTCAGACAAAGAGGAAATATCCAGTGAACGGCAGGTCTGTGTGTGCAAATGCCTTGCTGATGCCAGAGGAGGAGCAAGAGGAGAATGGCCAGTCTGGTTCCAGCTGATAGAAAGGCATCAGTAACTCAAATAAGCACTCATTACAACCGAGGTCTGCAGAAGAGCATCTCTGAACGTCCAACCTTGAGGCGGATGGGCTACAGCAGCAGAAGACCACACCGGGTGCCACTGCAGACTCACCAAAACTGGACAATAGACGATTAAAGAAATGTTGCCTGGTCTGATGAGTCTCCATTTCAACAACATGAAAGCATGGATCCATCCTGCCTTTTATCAACAGTTCAGGCTGGTGTTGGTGGTTTAATGGTGTGGGGGATATTTTCTTGGCACACTTCGGGCCCATTATTACCAATTGAGCGTCGTGTCAACGCCACAGCCTACTGTACCTTTTTTATTGCTGCTGACCATGTCCATCCCTTTATGACCACAGTATACCCATCTTCTGATGGCTACTTCCAGCAGGATAACACGCCATGTCATAAAGCGTGAATCATCTCAGACTGGTTTCTTGAACATGACAATGAGTTCACTGCACTCAAATGGCCTCCACAGTCGCAAGAACTCAATCCAATAGAGCACCTTTGGGATGTGGTGGAACAATATGGAGCAAAATCTCTGAGTAATATATTTCCAGTACCTTGTTGAATCTACGCCATGAATGATTAAAGCAGTTCTGAAGGCAAAAGGGGGTCCAACCCGGTACTAGTAGGGTGTACCTAATAAAGTGGCCGGTGAGTATGTAACCGCAAGAAAAACAACAACAGCCTACTGAGGTTAACAACTGTACTCAAAACCATTCGCCATGTTCATCTTGGGTTGGTTTGTATGTAATACGATAATTACATCACCTTATGCTGGTCTGCCATGTTTACTGCAACGGTTTTAGTCTGTATCAGTGTTTTTGTGTGTGCGCAGCTATTTTTTAGATAAAGCAACAACAACAACAGCAGAAAAGATTGCATAGGGAAAGCTTTAGCTTTGTGTCTATGTAACCTTAGTCCTCATCAAACACAAGAACGTTTGTTATAACATGTGCGACAGCAAATATACTGGAGTTTATTATTGAAAGCAGTGAGTTTGTGACCAAAGTGTGCGTTTCCGGCTTTATTTGGGCTTTCTTTTTACCTGCTGACAATGAAAAAGCACTTACATGCTGGAGAAAGATCTGACAGAGCATATTTACGGAGAGTAATGTGCAAGACACATTTGAACCGGACTGAAAAGTCAGAAGGAATCTGGTGAAATGAATTTCCAGGAGGACAAGCGTCTGCCGATGCCTATTTTTATCTTTTATTGCAGCCGAAGCTAAATGGGTCCTATTATGCCATTTCTTTTATAAGATGTGATATAACTCTCAGATGCCTCCTAGCATGTGTCTCTGTGAATTATAAAATAACAAAATATCTTGTGGATTATTGATAATTTGGTGTTTTAGATGTCTAATTTAAAGGTTAAGACCTGCTTGTGATTTCTATATCAATGCTAATAACGTCAAACCAAGAATGATTACTGTAGCATTAGCTCTATTAGCACACTAGCGGATGATAATGTTCTGATTATTATTAGGGCGAGCTGCAGGTATGTTGTTTGCTTCACATCGGTGGGCAAATGTTTTTAATGTGCAATAGTTGGGATTGTACTACGGTGCTGTTGAATACTAGATTCTGATTGGCTGATGAACAATTTTAGCTGCGCACTTTATTGTTCAAGCTATTTCACAGCTACAGCAGTCGAAAATCACATCAAAACACAACTGAAGGCGCTAGATGTGGTGTTTAGGAAACTATCGCTACACACAGGAGCAGTTTGAGGATAAAAACCTGACAAATGTCTAAAATACAACATCTGAACAGTAGATTTAGCTGTGGGAATTGTAGTATAGGCAGAACAAAAGACTATGGTCCATAGATATATGCTATTCATTGTATTTTTTTTATATATAATTATTTTTTCGGGGGTTTTTCACCTTTAATGCATAAGACAGTAGAGATTATTGACAGGAAAGCATGGGGAGCAGAGAGAGGGGAAGGATTGGCATTGGACCGCGAGGCGGTAATCAAACTCGGGTCGCCGTGAGAACTGGAGGGCATGTGTCGACGCACTAACCACTACACCACTGGGCTCTGATGACCGTCTGTTGAGCAAATGCGAATATTAGATTCTTGTGGTTACATACACTCACCGGCCACTTTATTAGGTACAACTTACTAGTACCAGGTCAGACCCCCTTTTGCCTTCAGGACTGCCTTAATTCTACGTGGCAAAGATTCAACAAGGTACTAAAAATATTCCTCAGAGACTTTGCTCCATATTGACATGACAGCATCACACAGTTGCTGCAGATTTGTCGGCTGCACATCCATGATGTCAATCTTATGTTCCACCACATCCCAAAGGTGCTCTATTGGATTGGGATCTGGTGACTGTGTAGGCCATTTGAGTGCAGTGAACTCATTTTCATGTTCGAGAAACCAGTCTGAGATGATTGGCGCTTTATGACATGGCTGGAAGTAGCCATGGAGATACTGTGATTATAAAGGGATAGCAATTTGACCAAAGTTATACAGTTTAAAAGCTAAAGAAATACCAAGGAAATGTGTGTAAACTTTTGACTGTCTAGAAATAATAAAAAAATCTCTGAAAATAAAATTCTCTCATTACTCTCACATTTAGCAAATGTAAATCGTTTAGGTCAGGGATGTCAAACTCAATTCCTGGAGGGCCGAAGCCCTGCACAGTTTAGTTCCAACCCTGCTCCAACACACTTACCTGTAGGTTTCAAACAAGCCTAAAGGACTCAATTAGTTTGATCAGGTGTGTTTAATTAGGGTTGGAACTAAACTGTGCAGAGCTGCGGCCCTTTTGGAACTGAGTTTGACACTTGTGGTTTAGGTAATCATAACGGACCTAAGATAGTAAACATTTATTATGATTTAACAACAGACACAAAAATGGTTATGTTCCTTTTTTTTAGAGTGTATGTAAACTTCTGGTTTCCACTGTAAATCCACTAGTCTTGTTTTTTTATTTTGCCCAATTTGCTTCTCACTCATTTTAGGAAGAGGGCAACATGGAGATGGCTGTCTGTCCATATGTTGCAATATAACACAATTAAAATCCCCACCCAACAAAAGGATTCCTTGGCTCTGTTGTAGTATAGTTTTAAAAATGTGTTTGATCCAATTTGGATCGTCTTCATTTGAGGCATAGACATTCATAAGTGAAATATCCAAACCATCAATTTTATCATTTACTAGAATATATCTACCTCCGGTGTCTGTATGAACAGTAGTAGACGTGAAGCATAGAATGACCTCTGTGGATTAAGACGCAGACTCTTCTTTCAGCCCAGTTTGGTGTTAATTTCGTGTTTCTGTTTATCTGAACCTCACCAAACCTCGTGATGCGTCGGTGAAAACTGTCAAAATCACATTACTTCACATCTGTGTCACTTCTCCTTTTCTCTCCGATCAGCTTTTTAAAAGCCGTCCACCAGCTTTTCTTTTTTTTTTATTTCATGTTTATTGTGAACAATCAATTGAGTACAATCATACAGCATTTCAAGGTGCATTGGTATCTCAATATGTGACCCTAAGTGGTATAAAGATTACGTACATTATTGTCAGGTGTACTCACTACACGGTAGTACTCAAATTTTGTGAATTTTAAAATAAAAAGCAGCATAAAGAGAAGAAAAAAAATTTAATAAAATAATGTAAATAAATAAAAAATAATAATAAATAAATAAAATATAATAATTAAAAATAAATAGAAATTAAAGCACTATTTACATCCAGGGTAAGAACGCTTGCCATAATATAATTCCTTCCAGAACAATCTCAACTGACCATCTTCATTATACACATGGGGATGTCACACATTACAATATGAGTAAGTATAACCATATACATGTGCATACATTAGCATATATTTATCTATCAGATCATAATCTTCTATTCATTTATAGGAACAAAGTCGGGTCTTCTAACTAAAATCGTCCAGCAGCTTTTCATCTCTTTCTCTAAAGCCACAGAGTTCACCTTTGTCCTGCTCAGCTGGACTTCACGTAATAAACCTCTGGCCATTCATCCTGCTCAATATCGCGTTGATCTTGATTTAATCCGGCTGAAATCCTGCTTAATCTGCTCTCCGTTTGGGAACGTGTTGTCGATCTAATCTAACCACCAACTACTAAAATCATCTCCAACCTGCAGCAAACCTGCTGTCTAGTTGACATAGTTTTAATAGTTTTATTCACTTTTAATGTTATTCTAGCATTTTATATACTATTAAAGTCATAATTATTTGCCCTCCTGTATATTTTGTTTCTAAATTTCTGTTTAACAGACATTTTTTCAGCACATTTCTAGTTTTAATAACTCATTTGTAATAACTGATTTATTTATCTTTGCCATGATGACAGTAAATAATATTTGACTAGATATGCTTCAAGACGCTAGTATTCAGCTTAAAGTGACATTTAATAGTTTAACTACTTTAATTAGAGTAAAGTAAACTGTGGTCAGGGCTGGGCGATATGGCAAAAAAAAAAATCTTAAGTTTTTTATAAAGTTTGACCGATGTGATTTTATAAAGTTTTACAATTTGATTTAGTTTTTTTTTTTTTATTGTGTAACTAGTCAACTTAAAACATTACAACAACATGACTGAAGTAACATTCTCTTTATGAGTAACTTGAAAATCCATCTGGTTAAGGAACATTGTATTTTTAATGGCCATGCATAAATTGGTCAACAAGGTGTAAATAAATGTAAAACAAATTCACGAGTTAAATATCATTGCAGAAGATTTAAAATATATATATATACTTGTGTAAATATTGCAGTTGCAGGAATACAGAGGTATTTTTTGCAAGTTTTGCTGAGCCTAGGAAAGATTGGCTGTCAGCTTGGCTTTGACTTTGTCTTCTGATTGAATGACAGGTTGTAAAGCTGCTGCCTTTTTCTCAAAAAGATACAGTGGAAGGAAAGGAATGAACATGGAAACTGTAAAGCTTTTCTTATCTGAACATGCAGCTCAACTCCTTGTTCAAGCTCTTGTTCTCTCCAAACTGGATTACTGCAACTCTCTGCTAGCCGGGCTCCCAGCTAACTCTATCAAACCTCTTCAGCTGCTCCAGAACGCAGCAGCATGAGTGGTCTTTAATGAACCTAAAAGAGCACATGTCACTCCGCTGCTCATCCGTTTGCACTGGCTGCCAGTTGCTGCACGCATCAAATTCAAAGCTCTGATGTTTGGTTACAAAGCGACTTCTGGCTCTGCTCCTTCTTATCTGCTCTCACTTCTGCAGATCTATGTGCGCTCCAGAAACTTGCGTTCTGTGAATGAACGTCGCCTCGTGGTTCCATCCCAAAGAGGGAAGAAATCACTTTCCCGAACGCTCGCGTTCAATCTGCCCAGTTGGTGGAATGAACTCCCTAACTGCATCAGAACGGCAGAGTCACTCGCTGTCTTCAAGAAACGACTAAAAACTCAACTATTTAGTCTCCACTTCACTTCCTAATCTGCATTTGCCTCTCTGGATATACCACTAACTGTACTCAAAAAAAAAAAGTACTAATACTTTCCTTCTTAGACTTTACAGACCTGAAACTTGCCTACAGCACTTATTCATTGTTGCTCTTATAGTTGTGTAAATTGCTTCCTTCTCCTCATTTGTTAGTGGCTTTGGATAAAAGTGTCTGCTAAATCAGGGGTTCCCAAACTTTTCAGCCCGCGACCCTCAAAATGAGAATGCCAGTTACTCGTGACCCCCAATATTCTCTGAGGTGGTGGTTATAAATACAGAAACCTTGTATGCAATGACGCACACACACCAATAGACCCAAGTCTATTCTTTGTTTTTTTTTTATGTATGTCAGTGCTGTAAATGGGCTAGAAAGTTTAACCT